>NW_025757042.1:0-5939 GCF_021184085.1 Oncorhynchus gorbuscha
ACACACAAAGGATTAGAGGCAGGAGCGTACACTCACTAATACACACACACACACATGCGCACACACACTCACACACTTAAATGACTACCACCATATACACAGACAGCTGATGGCCATCGGCTGGTGATTTCCTAAAGAGTGTTTAAAGGGATAATATCTGTGATGATTAGGGCCTTTGATGAGCGTGCTGTAAATCTAACACGCTGTCAGATGTGATTTCCCAGACAGAGAAAAAGGCCCTTCAGCATGAGACTCACTTTCAGTGCTGACACCTACTGGCTGGCACTGGGAAGTGCACCAATAATGTAATATCAGATATGAGACACTCATTCAAATATTCTGGAGACGTTTATAAATCATTTATGACTTGACTTAATGGTCATGTCCTCCTTGAAACAAAGCCATCTTCTATGGACATTAAACCCCATCAGAAACAAGTGACAGAACTGATGCTAGAGGTGACTGTAAGTCGCTCTGGATAAGAGCGTCTGCTAAATGACTTAAATGTAAATGTAAAGGTGACTACAAAAATGTGGATTCTTTCTTCGAGGGTTCTTTGGGAAGCGTGATGGTTCTATGTGGAACCATACTAACCCCCAAAACCCTTTGAGCCTTTCAATGGTTCTTAACCTCTTTTAGTAATAATTCAAATTTAGGGGTGGCAGCTCTGTCATGTTTTGTCTTAGATTGTCTTGTCATTTTGCTTTTCCTTCTGTTCGTTTTCCCCCTGCTGGTCTTTTTAGGTTCGTTCCCCTTTTTTCTCTCTCCCTCTCTCTCTCTCTTCTCTCTATCGTTCCGTTCCTGCTCCCAGCTGTTCCTATTCCCCTAATCAATCATTTAGTCTTCCCACACCTGTTCCCTATCTTTTCCCCTGATTAGAGTCCCTATTTCTCCCCTTGTTTTCCGTTTCTGTCCTGTCGGATCCTTGTATATTGTTCACCGTGCTGTGTCTTTGTATCGCCCTGTCGTGTCGTGTTTCCCTCAGATGCTGCGTGGTGAGCAGGTGTCTGAGTCTGCTACGGTCAAGTGCCTTCCCGAGGCAACCTGCAGTTTATGATCGAGTCTCCAGTCTGTTCTCGTCATTACGAGTGGAATTGTTCTTTATGCTTTATTTACCGCTCCGATTTGTCTAGGAGTATTGAAGATTTACTTTACTGGATTAAAGACTCTGTTTTCGCCAAGTCGCTTTTGGGTCCTCATTCACCTGCATAACAGAAGGATCCGACCAAAGAATGGACCCAGCGACTACAGACGCTCGTAACACTGCCGTCGAGATCCAAGGAGCCATGCTCGGCAGACACGAGCAGGAATTGTCTGCTGCTCGTCATGCCGTGGAGAACCTGGCCGCTCAGGTTTCCGACCTCTCTGGACAGTTCCAGAGTCTTCGTCTCGTGCCACCTGTTACTTCCTGGTCTGCCGAGCCTCCGGAACCTAGGGTTAATAACCCACCTTGCTACTCCGGGCAGCCCACGGAGTGCCGCTCATTTCTCACCCAGTGTGATATTGTGTTCTCTCTCCAACCCAACACATACTCTAGAGAGACAGCTCGGGTTGCTTACGTCATTTCACTCCTTACGGGCCGGGCTCGAGAGTGGGGCACAGCTATCTGGGAGGCAAGGGCTGATTGTTCTAACAATTACCAGAACTTTAAAGAGGAGATGATTCGGGTTTTTGACCGTTCAGTTTTTGGTAGGGAGGCTTCTAGGGCCCTGGCTTCCCTATGCCAAGGTGATCGATCCATAACGGATTACTCTATAGAGTTTCGCACTCTTGCTGCCTCTAGTGACTGGAACGAGCCGGCGCTGCTCGCTCGTTTTCTGGAGGGACTCCACGCAGTGGTTAAAGATGAGATTCTCTCCCGGGAGGTTCCTTCCAGTGTGGACTCTTTGATTGCTCTCGCCATCCGCATAGAACAACGGGTAGATCTTCGTCACCAAGCTCGTGGAAGAGAGCTCGCGTCAACGGTGTTTCCCTGCTCCGCATTGCAACCATCTCCCTCCTCTGGCTCAGAGACTGAGCCCATGCAGCTGGGAGGTATTCGCATCTCGACTAAGGAGAGGGAACGGAGGATCACCAACCGCCTGTGTCTCTATTGCGGACTTGCTGGACATTTTGTCAATTCATGTCCAGTAAAAGCCAGAGCTCATCAGTAAGCGGAGGGCTACTGGTGAGCGCTACTACTCAGGTCTCTCCATCTAGATCCTGTACTACTATGTCGGTCCATCTACGCTGGACCGGTTCGGGTGCTACATGCAGTGCCTTGATAGACTCTGGGGCTGAGGGTTGTTTCATGGACGAAGCATGGGCTCGGAAACATGACATTCCTTTCAGACAGTTAGACAAGCCTACGCCCATGTTCGCCTTAGATGGTAGTCATCTTCCCAGTATCAGATTTGAGACACTACCTTTAACCCTCACAGTATCTGGTAACCACAGTGAGACTATTTATTTTTTGATTTTTCGTTCACCTTTTACACCTGTTGTTTTGGGTCATCCCTGGCTAGTATGTCATAATCCTTCTATTAATTGGTCTAGTAATTCTATCCTATCCTGGAACGTTTCTTGTCATGTGAAGTGTTTAATGTCTGCCATCCCTCCCGTTTCTTCTGTCCCCACTTCTCAGGAGGAACCTGGCGATTTGACAGGAGTGCCGGAGGAATATCATGATCTGCGCACGGTCTTCAGTCGGTCCCGAGCCAACTCCTTCCTCCTCACCGGTCGTATGATTGTAGTATTGATCTCCTTGGGACCACTCCTCCTCGGGGTAGACTATACTCTCTGTCTGCTCCCGAACGTAAGGCTCTCGAGGATTATTTGTCTGTGTCTCTTGACGCCGGTACCATAGTGCCTTCTTCCTCTCCGGCCGGGCGGGGTTCTTTTTTGTTAAGAAAAAGGACGGTACTCTGCGCGCCTGCGTGGATTATCGAGGGCTGAATGACATAACGGTTAAGAATCGTTATCCACTTCCCCTTATGTCATCAGCCTTCGAGATTCTGCAGGGAGCCAGGTGCTTTACTAAGTTGGACCTTCGTAACGCTTACCATCTCGTGCGCATCAGAGAGGGGGACGAGTGGAAAACGGCGTTTAACACTCCGTTAGGGCATTTCGAGTACCGGGTTCTGCCGTTTGGTCTCGCCAATGCGCCAGCTGTTTTTCAGGCATTAGTTAATGATGTTCTGAGAGACATGCTGAACATCTTTGTTTTTGTCTACCTTGACGATATCCTGATTTTTTCACCGTCACTCGAGATTCATGTTCAGCACGTTCGACGTGTTCTCCAGCGCCTTTTAGAGAATTGTCTCTACGTGAAGGCTGAGAAGTGCTCTTTTCATGTCTCCTCCGTTACTTTTCTCGGTTCCGTTATTTCCGCTGAAGGCATTCAGATGGATTCCGCTAAGGTCCAAGCTGTCAGTGAGTGGCCCGTTCCAAGGTCACGTGTCGAGTTGCAGCGCTTTCTAGGTTTCGCTAATTTCTATCTGCGTTTCATTCGTAATTTCGGTCAAGTTGCTGCCCTCTCACAGCTCTTACTTCTGTCAAGACGTGTTTTAAGTGGTCGGTTCCGCCCAGGAGCTTTTGATCTTCTAAAAGAACGTTTACGTCCGCTCCTATCCTCGTTACTCCTGACGTCACTAGACAATTCATTGTCGAGGTTGACGCTTCAGAGGTAGGCGTGGGAGCCATTCTATCCCAGCGCTTCCAGTCTGACGATAAGGTTCATCCTTGCGCTTATTTTTCTCATCGCCTGTCGCCATCTGAACGCAACTATGATGTGGGTAACCGCGAACTGCTCGCCATCCGCTTAGCCCTAGGCGAATGGCGACAGTGGTTGGAGGGGGCGACCGTTCCTTTTGTCATTTGGACAGACCATAAGAACCTTGAGTACATCCGTTCTGCCAAATGACTTAATGCTCGTCAAGCTCGTTGGGCGTTGTTTTTTTCGCTCGTTTCGAGTTTGTGATTTCTTACCGTCCGGGTAGCAAGAACACCAAGCCTGATGCCTTATCCCGTCTTTTAGTTCTTCTGTGGCTTCTACTGATCCCGAGGGGATTCTTCCTTATGGGCGTGTTGTCGGGTTGACAGTCTGGGGAATTGAAAGACAGGTTAAGCAAGCACTCACGCACACTGCGTCGCGCGCTTGTCCTAGTAACCTTCTTTTCGTTCCTGTTTCCACTCGTCTGGCTGTTCTTCAGTGGGCTCACTCTGCCAAGTTAGCTGGTCATCCCGGTGTTCGAGGCACTCTTGCTTCTATTCGCCAGCGCTTTTGGTGGCCGACTCAGGAGCGTGACACGCGCCGTTTCGTGGCTGCTTGTTCGGACTGCGCGCAGACTAAGTCAGGTAACTCTCCTCCTGCCGGTCGTCTCAGACCGCTCCCCATTCCTTCTCGACCATGGTCTCACATCGCCCTAGACTTCATTACCGGTCTGCCTTTGTCTGCGGGGAAGACTGTGATTCTTACGGTTGTCGATAGGTTCTCTAAAGGCGGCACATTTCATTCCCTCGCTAAACTTCCTTCCGCTAAGGAGACGGCACAAATCATCATCGAGA
Source organism: Oncorhynchus gorbuscha (assembly GCF_021184085.1). Classification (NCBI taxonomy): domain Eukaryota; kingdom Metazoa; phylum Chordata; class Actinopteri; order Salmoniformes; family Salmonidae; genus Oncorhynchus; species Oncorhynchus gorbuscha. Next base: position 4,546 of record NW_025757042.1, read on the forward strand.
ATGTGTTCAGAATTCATGGCCTCCCGTTAGACGCCGTTTCAGACAGAGGCCCGCAATTCACGTCACAGTTTTGGAGGGAGTTCTGTCGTTTGATTGGTGCGTCCGTCAGTCTCTCTTCCGGGTTTCATCCCCAGTCTAACGGTCAAGCAGAGAGGGCCAATCAGACGATTGGTCGCATACTACGCAGCCTTTCCTTCAGAAACCCTGCGTCTTGGGCAGAACAGCTCCCCTGGGCAGAATACGCTCACAACTTGCTTCCTTCGTCTGCTACCGGGTTATCTCCGTTTCAGAGTAGTCTGGGTTACCAGCCTCCTCTGTTCTCATCCCAGCTTGCCGAGTCCAGCGTTCCCTCCGCTCAAGCGTTTGTCCAACGTTGCAAGCGCACCTGGAGGAGGGTGAGGTCTGCACTTTGCCGTTACAGGGCACAGACTGTGAGAGCCGCCAATAAACGTAGGATTAAGAGTCCAAGGTATTGTTGCGGCCAGAGAGTGTGGCTTTCCACTCGCAACCTTCCTCTTACGACAGCTTCTCGTAAGTTGACTCCGCGGTTCATTGGTCCGTTCCGTGTCTCCCAGGTCGTCAATCCTGTCGCTGTGCGACTGCTTCTTCCGCGACATCTTCGTCGCGTCCATCCTGTCTTCCATGTCTCCTGTGTCAAGCCCTTTCTTCGCACCCCGTTCGTCTTCCCTCCCCCCTCCCGTCCTTGTCGAGCGCACCTATTTACAAGGTACGTAGGATCATGGACATGCGTTCTCGGGGACGGGGTCACCAATACTTAGTGGATTGGGAGGTTACGGTCCTGAGGAGAGGAGTTGGGTTCCGTCTCGGGACGTGCTGGACCGTTCACTGATTGATGATTTCCTCCGTTGCCGCCAGGATTCCTCCTCGAGTGCGCCAGGAGGCGCCGGTGAGTGGGGGTACTGTCATGTTTTGTCTTAGATTGTCTTGTCATTTTGCTTTTCCTTCTGTTCGTTTTCCCCTGCTGGTCTTTTTAGGTTCGTTCCCTTTTTCTCTCTCCCTCTCTCTCTCTCTTCTCTCTATTGTTCCGTTCCTGCTCCCAGCTGTTCCTATTCCCCTAATCAATCATTTAGTCTTCCCACACCTGTTCCCTATCTTTTCCCCTGATTAGAGTCCCTATTTCTCCCCTTGTTTTCCGTTTCTGTCCTGTCGGATCCTTGTATATTGTTCACCGTGCTGTGTCTTTGTATCGCCCTGTCGTGTCGTGTTTCCCTCAGATGCTGCGTGGTGAGCAGGTGTCTGAGTCTGCTACGGTCAAGTGCCTTCCCGAGGCAACCTGCAGTTTATGATCTGTTCTCGTCATTACGAGTGGAATTGTTCTTTATGCTTTATTTACCGCTCCGATTTGTCTAGGAGTATTGAAGATTTACTTTACT
>NW_025757043.1:0-5938 GCF_021184085.1 Oncorhynchus gorbuscha
ATTATTTGAGCACTCAATCTATTCACCATATATGTGTGTGTTGCATGGACCTGCTCCCTTGTTAACAAGAATCTCCTGATTCTTTAGAACTTCCACGACAAATGTCGACTGGAGCTGTTGCTAGAGAATTCAATGTTGATTTCTCTACCATAAGTCACCTCCAACGTTGTTTTAGAGAATTTGTCAGTACGTCCAACCGGCCTCACAACCACAGACTACATGTAACCACGCCAGCCCAGGACCTCCACATCCGGCTTCTTCTTCTTCTTTTTGGGGGCGGCAGGTAGCCTAGTGGTTAGAGTGTTGGACCAGTAACTGAAAGGTAAAAATCTGCCGTTCTGCCCCTGAATAAAGGCAGTTAACCCACTGTTCCTAGGCCGTCATTGTAAATAAGAATTTGTTCTTAACTGACTTGCCTCGTAAAATACAGGATAAATAAATAAATAAAAAAGAATATTCCCCTGCGGGATCGTCTGAGAACAGCCACCCAGACAGCTGATGAAACTGTGGGTTTGCACAACAGAAGAATTTCTGCACAAACTATTTCCGAAACTGTCTCAGGGAAGCTCATCTGTGTGCTCGTCGTCCTCACCATTGTCTTGACCTGACTGCAGTACAGCGTCGTAACTGACTTCTCAGAGGGTACATTCTCACCTTCGATGGCCACTGACACACTGGAGAAGTGTGCTCTTCAGGGATGAATCTCAGTTTCAACTGTACCGGGCAGATGGCAGATAGTTTGGCGTTGTGTGGGCGAGCGTTTTGCTGATGTCAATGTTGTGAACAGAGTGCCTCATGGTGCGGTAGGGTTATGGTATGGGTAGGCATAAGCTACGGACAACAGACACAATTGCATTTTATTGATGGCAATTTGAATGCACAGAGATACTGTGAGGAGATCCTGAGGCCCATTGTCGTGCCATTCATCCGCTGCCATTACCTCGTGTTTTAACATGATCATGCACGGCCTCATGTTGCAAGGATCTGTACACAATTCCTGGAAGCTGAAAATGTCGGTTCTTCGGCAATAGTTTGGCGAAGGACATTTCCCTGTTTCCGCATGACAATGTCTCTGTGCACAAAGTGAGGTCCATACAGAAATGGTTTAGTGCAGTCAGAATCTAGGAAACTCAGAAATGTTCAACTTGCTAAATTTAGCTATATAAGTGCTGTGTTCATCCAGTTAGCAAGTCAAACATTTCAGAATTTCCTTGTTCCGACTAGCACTTGAAAGCCATATGACATTAAGCGGGAGGAGAGATGTGACCTATAAAGTAGCACAGTGAGTCATAATATCCATAAAAAGTCACCTTGTCGGGAGAGATTTCCATGGTTATCAAAACGTCACGCAGGGTAAGCCTACACTCTAAACACAGCACTTATTTTAAGTGTTACTAAAATCCCCTATGGGAAAAATGGATGGTGGAAAACGATTGGAACCATTTCCGTTGGACTGGTTAGCTTTTATGGGTGTTATAACACCTCCACTGTGGGGCTCTATGCTGATGATAATGTTTTGTAACCTCTAACATATACATTCCCACTATGCATATAGAATAGAAAACAACGTGAATTATATTATGCTTACTGTATTAAAGCAACCATTCAGACCAGATTTACAGGTTGAACTTCCTAAACTACATTACATTGTACCTGGATTTCGATGCTACTGTGGACATCCGCTTTTCAACACATTGTCAGGGGGCGGTAGAAGACACATCCCAAAACGGTGAAACAAGGAGGAGTTTATTGATGCCAGGGGGATTAAGCTGCGTTCACAACCAAGTGGCAAGGTGGTATTTAACATATGATTGGAAAATCCATTTGAACCGCCCTCCAACTGGTAATTACTGGGAAACTCGTCTATCATCTCTAATGGGTGGGTGGATGCTTATGACGCTTTCACATGCTAGTCGGAACTAGGAAAACTCTGAAATTCCCGACTTCCTAGCTGGTTGTAGTTAGCACCTGCTAAGCTTAATGAATCAGCATGTCGGAAATGACATTGTTTCCTAGTTCCGACTAGCATCTGAACGCGACACATAAGCACTCACTTCTCTCAACTCAACTCTGATGTCATTGACAAAGGAAAAGGACCTCATAACTAACCTGGACTAGGTAGACTTAACATAGTAAATGTAAATCCGGGACACCTCAATTAGTATGTGTGTTACATTTAGTATGTTGCCATATTAATTTGTAGATGTCCATCATTCAGTTCGTATGACTTACAAATTACAATTACATATGTTGCAAATGTAAAACGGGCATATGTTATTTAATTCCAATTTGTTGTTGCTAACATTAGCTTAGGTATTGGTGGCTAATGCTAACATCGTTAGGTGGCTTAACATTAGCTAGGCTAGAGGTTAAGGTTATGAGTTAGGTTGAAGAGTTAGGGGAAGGGTTAGCTAACATGCTAAGTAGCTTAAAAAAGTTGTAAGTAGTTGCAAAGTTGCTAGTAGTTAAAATGCTAAAGTTATCCGTGATGAGATTTGAACAAGCAACCATTGGGTTGCGAGACTTTCAGGTATACGCCCAGACAAAACAAGCAATGTAGAGAATCATTTTAACATCTAAACCACTGTGAAATATATTTTCCAATAACCCAAAATATTGTATTTTCAGCTTTTTGAAGCTGGTGTTTTAAAACTGAAAGTAAGAGAGCAAAGACTAAACTCGGAAGCAGAGGAAGCATCAAAATAGCGTACATAGAACAGATCTACCTCTTCTTAGACTTGCTTTCAATGAGAATGAAAAATCTGTAACTCACATTAGCAGGACATGTACTCAGAGCATGTGCTGACCAACTGTAGGAAGTGTCTTCACTGGCATTTTCAACCTGTCCCTGAACCAGTCTGTAATACCTACATGTTTCAAGCAAACCACCATAGTTCACCATAGTCTCTGTGCCCAAGAACACCAAGGTAACCTGGCCAAATGACTACTGACCCGTAGCACACGTCTGTAGCCATGAAGTGCTTTGAAAGGATGGTCATGGCTCACATCAACACCATCATCACAGAGCTAGACCCACTCCAATTTGCATACCGCCCCAACAGATCCACAGACGACGCAATCTCTATTCCACCCACACTGCCCTTCCCACTTGGACAAAAGGGAACACCACGTGAGAAGGCTGTTAATTAACTACAGCTCAGTGTCTAACACCATAGTGCCCTCAGAGCTCATCACTAAGCTAAGGACCCTGAGACTAAACACCTCCCTCGCAACCAATCCTGACTTCCTACCTGGCCACCAGGTGGTAAGGGTAGGCAACAACACATCTGCCATGATGATCCTCAACACTGGGGAACCCTCAGGGGTGCGTTCTTAATCCTCCTGTACTCCCTGTTCACCCACGACTGCGTACCACAACAGTGGGCCTGATCACTGACAACGATGAGACGAAATGCAGTTAACCCACTGTTCCTAGGCCGTCATTGAAAATAAGAATTTGTTCTTAACTGACTTGCCTAGTTAAATAAAGGTAAAATTAAAAAATGACCTGATTACCACCTTCCCACTTGGTTAGGAACGCAGCATTATTATATTCGCAGAACGCCTCACTGCTTTAGGGTTGGGTTGCCGACGTTTGTTAATTCAACCGATACCTTCCTAGTGGGCAAGTACACTTCTAGATACACATCGTCTAAAAATGTAAGTAGATAGAGATAAAGATGGATTGAAAATTGATTTAACAAAGGACGTACAATTGGCTATTTCTGCCGCTCTATTAGTCATGGTTGCACATTTGCACATTGTTGGGCCAAATAACCATGTCGATCAGGTGGTCACCGGACTAATCATAAGAAATAATTTCAAGATTATAGATCGTTGTCATTGAGAAGGGCCTTGTTACAGTTCCATTGCAACAGGTCTCCAGTAAAGACAACATCAATAATTGTGGAACGGGAGAATGTCAAATTAGAGAGGCGCAGTGCGTATAATAGACGGGCGAAAGAAAAGGGAATAAACTAGATCTGATGTCACTGCTCTGTTGGATTATCGAATACGTGAGGGATTTAATATCCTCGAATCGAAGATAGCAGTAGCCAACGTTGCATGTGATACGTTGCCAATATGATGCCGGTGAGTTATTGTAACAGACTACATGTTCCTTTATGTTCGTGTTATGATTGAGATTTCGATTAGACAAGACAGAATTGTTTAGCATGTGATCTTACTCCTTGGGCTATGTTGAATCTCGTCCCTCAGCCATACCAACCATCCATATTTCTGTTATATTGAGACAAAGGAAGGATTACCACACAAAATCTGAACATGTTTTTAGGACACTGACAGTCAACGTAACGAATAGCAGGTTCTGTAAATACTATTTTTGTCATTTAGCAGATTTATAGGAGCAATTACGGTTAAGTACTGGTAACCTTGACAAATTTTTGACCTAGTCAAATCGGGATTTAAATCAGCGACGTTTCGGTTACTGGCCCGAGTGTTGTATACAACATTAGGTGATTAACAATAGTGGAATCGGCGGTTTGCATTCAAAATAAAAGTCCCCAATTGAAACTGATGCAAACAGATAAACATTAGAATCATGACACCATTGTACTAGATACTGCTAAACAAGGTTGGAGTGTTGTTTTCATTCAACAAAAGACAATAACTAATTAATCTGACACAAAGTAAAAATCAGTTGAAATTGCACTGTGGATGTATAGACTTCAGAATTGCAATGGAGCCATACATATATTGCAATGTACAGCCTTACCTATGGATCTTGGGTTCATTAAAATTGGGGTATCAGCCTAGTAGTCAGTGACACCCACAGAACTGTAAAGAGTTTTTCACAAATATTAGCTGTCGTAGTTTATTGGGGGACTCTGAAACCACTGAAATTAGCAACATATTAAAGGAAAGGTTACCCCTTTTTGAATGTTATATTGTTTTTTGTGCATCTCTGGGTGATGTTCTGTTCATTCAATGGGTTATTTCATGTTTTCATGTGCATCTGAGTTATTGGCAATCAAGCATGCAGAAATCCTTCTGGTATCATTTAGCACAGTGATAATCGCTCTCACTACACTGGAAGTTTAATAGGAATAAGAGTTTTAGATCAAAATGTCTATCATACATGCTAGATTTCAATACTGGCCGATGTCATAACTCGAGAGTATGTCTCCTCTCGACTGTGTCATTGATAATCTTTTTGTGATATTCGTACCTCGAGAAATGTGTAATTTAATGGAGGGTCTAGCTCATTTTTCCTGTTGTCTGCCTCTAAAGTCCAGGGTGTATTGCATGGTGCAGTTGACCAAAATATGGATTCCAATGACTGAAGGAACGTATAACGCCCCCACGCAGCAGACTGTCGACCAATCGCGTTCACGTTGTCATGATGCTTCACGCGGTTTCTAAGCTAATCGTCACGCAATCCAGATAGTACGTGCAGTTATGAATCCAAAACTATACGATACTACAGATAGATACACAGATTATCTAACATCTCGTAAAAGATGTGTAATGTTGTACTTGTTGACGAAGTTCGTGCTAATGTTGGGTTTTTTGAGCTACCGGCCAATAGACTCATTCACTCCTTGACTGAGAGCACTCCTTGTCCCAGAATCGCCTGTATTCACCCTGACGCCCATTGACGTAGCATGGGCAACGTTTCCCACGCATAGTATATCTGCCGTTGCTAATGTCAGACTCCTCGCTCCCTGAGCACATCGATCTGCAGGTTGAGATTGTAGACTTCTAAATTGATAGCTGTAAAATTTCCTAAACAAAATGCACGTACTATCTACGTTACATGCTGATATTTCTTTGGTATTATTGAGTGTAGCTATGTTTGCTAGTTAGTTAGCCAGCCAGCCCATGGAGAGTATTGCATTGTGGATTGTGTAATTGACTTGAGATGCAACATATCTCCACAACGATTTTCATTATTGCTACCAACCTTTGTTATAATGCC
>NW_025757044.1:0-5938 GCF_021184085.1 Oncorhynchus gorbuscha
CCCACAACCGTAAGGCTCTCCAGAGGGTAGTGAGGTCTGCACAACGCATCACCGGGGGCAAACTACCTGCTCTCCAGGACACCTACACCACCCGATGTCACAAATCAAATCAAATCAAATCAAATGTTATTTGTCACATACACATGTAGCTTCAGTTGGTAGAGCATGGCGACTTGTAACGCGCCGAGGGTAAGTGGGTTCGATTCCCGGGACCACCCATACGTAGAATGCATGCACATGACTGTAGATCGCTTGGCATAAAAGCGCTGCCGCTAAATGGCATATATTATTATTATTATTATTAGCAGATGTTAAATGCGAGTGTAGCTGAAATGCTTGTGCTTCTAGTTCCGACAATGCAGTGATAACCAACAAGTAATCTAACTAACAATTCCAAAACTACTGTCTTATACACAGTGTAAGGGGATAAGGAACATGTACATAAGGACATATGAATGAGTGATGGTACAGAGCAGCATACAGTAGATGGTATCGAGTACAAGTGGTTAGTGATATATTTACATAATTTCCCATCAATTCCCATTATTAAAATGGCTGGAGTTGGGTCAGTGTCAATGACAGTGTAAGTTGGCAGCAGCCACTCAATGTTAGTGGTGGCTGTTTAACAGTCTGATGGCCTTGAGATAGAAGCTGTTTTTCAGTCTCTCGGTCCCAGCTTTGATGCACCTGTACTGACCTCGCCTTCTGGATGATAGCGGGTGAACAGGCAGTGGTTCGGGTGGTTGATGTCCTTGATGATCTTTATGGCCTTCCTGTAACAACGGGTGGTGTAGGTGTCCTGGAGGGCAGGTAGTTTGCCCCCGATGCGTTGTGCAGTCCTCACTACCCTCTGAGAGCCTTACGGTTGAGGGCGGAGCAGTTGCCGTACCAGGCGGTGATACAGCCCGCCAGGATGCTCTCGATTGTGCATCTGTAGAAGTTTGTGAGTGCTTTTGGTGACAAGCCGAATTTCTTCAGCCTCCTGAGGTTGAACAGGCGCTGCTGCGCTTCTTCACGACGCTGTCAGTGTGAGTGGACCAATTCAGTTTGTCTGTGATGTATGCCGAGGAACTTAAACTAGCTACCCTCTCCACTACTGTTCCATCGATGTGGATAGGGGTGTTCCCTCTGCTGTTTCCTGAAGTCCACAATCATCTCCTTAGTTTTGTTGACGTTGAGTGTGAGGTTATTTTCCTGACACCACACTCCGAGGGCCCTCACCTCCTCCCTGTAGGCCGTCTCGTCGTTGTTGGTAATCAAGCCTACCACTGTTGTGTCGTCCGCAAACTTGATGATTGAGTTGAGGCGTGCGTGGCCACGCAGTCGTGGGTGAACAGGGAGTACAGGAGAGGGCTCAGAACGCACCCTTGTGGGGCCCCGTGTTGAGGATCAGCGGGAGGAGATGTTATGGAAGCAGTCTTGGAGTGTAGAGTCAGCTTGGTCTGACCAGCGTTGGACAGACCTCAGCGTGGGAGCCTCTTGTTTTAATTTCTGCCTGTAGGCAGGGATCAGCAAAATGGAGTCGTGGACAGCTTTTCCGAAATGGGGGCGGGGCAGGGCCTTATATGCGTCGCGGAAGTTAGGAGTGTCGACAACGATCCAAGGTTTTACCACCCCCCTGGTTGCGCAATCGATATGCTGATAAAATTTAGGAGTCTTGTTTTCAGATTGGCTTTGTTAAATCCCCAGGAAGGCCATAAAGATCATCAAGGACAGCAATCACCCGAGCCACTTCCTGTTCACCCCGCTATCATCCAGAAGGCGAGGTCAGTACAGGTGCATCAAAGCTGGGACCGAGAGACTGAAAAACAGCTTCTATCTCAAGGCCATCAGACTGTTAAACAGCCACCACTAATATTGAGTGGCTGCTGCCAACACACTGACTCAACTCTAGCCACTTTAATCATGGGAATTGATGGGAAATTATGTCAAATATATCACTAGCCACTTTAAACAATGCTACCTAATATAATGTTCCCTACATTATTCATCTCATATGTATACGTATATACTGTATATACTCTATATACTCTATATCATCTACTGCATCCTTATGTAATACATGTATCACTAGCCACTTTAACTATGCCACTTTGTTTACATACTCATCTCATATGTATATACTGCACTCAATACCATCTACTGTATCTTGCCTATGCCGCTCTGTACCATCACTCATTCATATATCTTTATGTACATATTCTTTATCCCTTTACACTTGTGTCTATAAGGTAGTAGTTTTGGAATTGTTAGCTAGATTACTTGTTGGTTATTACTGCATTGTCGGAACTAGAAGCACAAGCATTTCGCTACACTCGCACTAACATCTGCTAACCATGTGTATGTGACAAATACGACTTGATTTGATTTGATTTGATTTTAACATTCAGGAACATTCATATTTTGTGCATGTGTATTGCCTAAACATGTTGTGTGGGTAATGCCTGTGGTAAGCTCTGCACATTTGGGTGGGTCCAGATAATTTGGCGAGCGCACCCCTTGAACTGAACAAAGCTAGCATGCACCTCAAACTATTTTCCAAGTTGGATTCATGTAAAGCGCCGTTTGGAGGGTTCGAAGAGTGAAATGTCAACTATAATGAAAGTTAAGACCAGACAGAGGCAGCATACAGGAACAACTGCTCGGCCTCCAACCGCAAGGCACTACAGAGGGTAGTGAGTACGGCCCAGTACATCACTGGGGCCAAGCTTCCCCCATCCAGGACCTCTATACCAGGCGGTGTCAGAGGAAGGCACAAACAATTGCCTAGGACTCCAACCACCCTAGTCATAGACGGTTCACTCTGCTACCGCACATCAAGCTGTACCGGAGTGCCAAGTCTAGGTCCAAAAGGCTTCTTTACAGCTTCTACCCCCAAGCCATAAGAATCCTGAACAGTTAATGAAATGGCTACCCGGACTATTGGCAGTGTCCCCACCCAACGCCCCATTTTTACGCTGCTACTCTCTGTTATTTACCTACGTATACTATAATTATTTCAACTAAACGGCTCATTGACTCTATACCTGAAACCCCTGTGTATGGCGTCGCTACTGTTATTTTAATTATTATTGCTCCTTAATTATTATTTTTCATATTTTTCTTTCTTTTTACTTCAGGTTATTTTTAGTAAATACTTTCTTTTACACTTTTTTCTTAAAACTGCATTGTAAGTTAAGGCTTGTACTGTAGGCAGCATTTCACTGTAAGGTCTACTACACCTGTTGTATTCGGTGCATGTGACAAAAACAATTTGATTTGATACAAGATGTGACTTTATTCATGACAGGCAAGGCAACCTCCATCACCCTCACTCTTAGCTGTTGAGCAAGCAAACAGTGACTACTGGACTAGTTACTTGTCTGATCGTCATTAGCAATTAATATTTTTTACCCTGTCTTTTACACATCTTGGACATTTACTTTTGCTTTGTGGACGTAGTGGGAATGGGGCTTTTTACCTCACTCAATACGGGCCCGAGCCTTGGCTTCTACAAGACAGATGCGACTAAGTACACTAAAACCTTTCTACGTGTGTGACTGCATGGCGCCACACTTGTATGGGAGGATTCTGCTCTCCGAATGGCTGGTTGCCCTAATGGATGGATCTGCATGTGTGCTGCATGGTAGAACTGTGTCACCAGCTACTGTGTGTGTGTGTGTGTGTGTGTGTGTGTGTGTGTGTGTGTGTGTGTGTGTGTGTGTGTGTGTGTGTGTGTGTGTGTGTGTGTGTGTGTGTGTGTGTGTGTGTGTGTGTGTGTGTGTGTGCGTGCGTGCGTGCGTGCGTGCGTGTGTGTGTGTGTGTGTGTGTGTGTGTGTGTGTGTGTGTGTGTGTGTGTGTGTGTGTGTGTGTGTGTGTGTGTGTGTGTGTGTGTGTCAGTGTGAAAATGGAATCGACGGTGGTATTGGGGATGCATCTTCCACACGACTGTGTGCCTGCTGTGTGCATGCAGAATAAAATAATGGACACGGGGGTTCTTCTGTGACTTTTACAATGTCTGTTCTCTGTTCACGCTGAAGGACAGATACATTGACTTAATTTTAGCAAGTGAAGTTAGGCCTAAATGCATTTTCCTTTTCAATTTGCTGGTTAACATCTCTTTGAATGCATTTGATTTATCAAGCTAGAATGGTGTTTTGATGAGACACTTTTTTGACGTTTTGAACTGCATTTTTCAGTCATTTCGATTGTTTATGTACATTTCATTAGAAACGTATTTATTCTATATGTGTGTGTAATAATATTTCACATGATATTATTATTATGTGTGTGTGTGGGGAGGGGGGGATTGCAAGCACCACACATGCTGCATTGGAAGAATTGTAAATCCATTGTGAAAGGCTATGGAGTTTGCGTTGCGACTTATTCGGATTAAATGTGTCTATATATTTGGTTTAAGTGCCACTGATCAATTGTAACAGTGGATGCTACATCGGTCTTTGGCTGACCTGATTTGAGCAGTGTGTAATTTTGTTGGATGATATGAAATATGTCGCCATCGGAGGCTATCGCTTGTGTTGGTATTTACATTTGGTGAAATGGTCTATTTTGGCTAATAGCCTATGTCACTCTGGTTGTTGGAGCTACTGTATAATATAATAATATAATAATATATGCCATTTGTATCTGTTGTATGGTGAACTTGTGCTTCATCAAGGTTTATTTGTAAGTAAATCTGGCGTTGATAATAGCCAGTGCTTATCCAGCCACCCTTCTCACCGCATGTCACTGGATTGTATCAGTATTAATTAGTATAATTTCCCCAAAAATGTAAGCATGCAATATAGCTTAGTATTTCTACTTTTATACAGTCATACAGTCTTTTTTGCTCATCTTTATCAAGGGTGCCAATAATTATGGACCTGACTGTATACACCCTACCTATCATTATTAGAGCTTTCAATGTATACAGTCAGGTCCATAATTATTGGCACCCTTGATAAAGATGAGCAAAAAAGACTGTATGACTGTGATAGTACTGCACGCTACAGTATATGAGCCCATGATGACTGTTGTTCCCATGATACAAACAGGCATATGGAACTGAAAAGTAATCAAGGCAGGCTTAGACATCCCATATTTGTAATTAATGTCAATACTGTACGTAATGTCCAGGAGCAGAGCAAATGTCCAAGCCTTTGTTGAGCCACAATGTCCAGCATGATATAGTGGCGTACTCCAAAATCTGCACAAGGGATTTATCACATAAAGTCCATTAAGTCTGATTGTCCACAGAGGCTAAAGAATGTGTCTTTTTTATCTGTGGTTACAGTTACTGTATATCAGTAAACCCAGCTAAACCCTAGCTAAATCAAATGTTATGCAGCACTGCACTTGCACTGAACTTGGGGAGGGAATTAAGGCGTGACCCTCATTCACCAAATAGGGTGATCAGAGGTCATGCCAATGAATATAGTCTGTGAAGTATCCCATAAATCTCCGGGTAAACACAATTTGCGATCAGCCACATCAACTTTTGCATGGCGCATAATCTCAGCAATGCTTTTTACTTAATCTCTTCATGGTCCGGGAGACATCAGTGACATACATCAATCAACTCCCTGCTGGTGCAGTAGATCTGTCAGGGCCTAAAATGACTATTCATCCATTAGCTAAGCGAGTTAGAGACACAACATGCTCTGTATGCAGGATATCGAAACCCAAAACCCAACGTAAGCTTTTAAACATTAAAGCATTAAAAGGCATGAAGTGTACAGATCACTTATCTGTATGTGTGTTGGTGTTGGGTTATTCCAGTTCAGGAAATAAGCTGTATTTTGCCCCGTAAGCCTAAAATACCTATGTACAAAAGAACGCCTTACTAATATTGATTTGCGACCCCCTCCCACGCCCCCTTTTGCCCTCCGAACAGCCTCAATTCATCAGGGCATGGTCTTTACAAGGTGTTGAAAATGTTCTACAGGGATGCTGGCCCATG
>NW_025757045.1:0-5937 GCF_021184085.1 Oncorhynchus gorbuscha
TTACATTTAAGTCATTTAGCAGACGCTCTTATCCAGAGCGACTTACAAATTGGTGCATTCACCTTATGACATCCAGTGGAACAACCACTTTACAATAGTGCATCTAAATATTTTAAGGGGGGAGGGGGTGAGAAGGATTACTTTATCCTATCCTAGGTATTCCTTAAAGAGGTGGGGTTTCAGGTGTCTCCGGAAGGTGGTGATTGACTCCGCTGTCCTGGCGTCGTGAGGGAGTTTGTTCCACCATTGGGGAGCCAGAGCAGCGAACAGTTTTGACTGAGCTGAGCGGGAACTGTACTTCCTCAGTGGTAGGGAGGCGAGCAGGCCAGAGGTGGATGAACGCAGTGCCCTTATTTGGGTGTAGGGCCTGATCAGAGCCTGGAGGTACTGAGGTGCCGTTCCCCTCACAGCTCCGTAGGCAAGCACCATGGTCTTGTAGCGGATGCGAGCTTCAACTGGAAGCCAGTGGAGAGAGCGGAGGAGCGGGGTGACGTGAGAGAACTTGGGAAGGTTGAACACTAGACGGGCTGCGGCGTTCTGGATGAGTTGTAGGGGTTTAATGGCACAGGCAGGGAGCCCAGCCAACAGCGAGTTGCAGTAATCCAGACGGGAGATGACAAGTGCCTGGATTAGGACCTGCGCCGCTTCCTGTGTGAGGCAGGGTCGTACTCTGCGGATGTTGTAGAGCATGAACCTACAGGAACGGGCCACCGCCTTGATGTTAGTTGAGAACGACAGTTTGTTGTCCAGGATCACGCCAAGGTTCTTAGCGCTCTGGGAGGAGGACACAATGGAGTTGTCAACCGTGATGGCGAGATCATGGAACGGGCAGTCCTTCCCCCGGGAGGAAGAGCAGCCCGTCTTGCCGAAGTTCAGCTTGAGGTGGTGATCCGTCATCCACACTGATATGTCTGCCAGACATGCAGAGATGCGATTCGCCACCTGGTCATCAGAAGGGGGAAAGGAGAAGATTAATTGTGTGTCGTCTGCATAGCAAATGATAGAGAGACCATGTGAGGTTATGACAGAGCCAAGTGACTTGGGTGTATAGCGAGAATAGGAGAGGGCCTAGAACAGAGCCCTGGGGACACCAGTGGTGAGAGCGCGTGGTGAGAGACAGATTCTCGCCACGCCACCTGGTAGGAGCGACCTGTCAGGTAGGACGCAATCCAGCCGTGGGCCGCGCCGGAGATGCCCAACTCGGAGAGGGTGGAGAGGAGGATCTGATGGTTCACAGTATCGAAGGCAGCCGATAGGTCTAGAAGGATGAGAGCAGAGAGAGAGAGTTAGCTTTAGCGGTGCGGAGCGCTCCGTGATACAGAGAAGAGCAGTCTCAGTTGAATGACTAGTCTTGAAACCTGACTGATTTGGATCAAGAAGGTCATTCTGAGAGAGATAGCGGGAGAGCTGACCAAGGACGGCACGTTCAAGAGTTTTGAGAGAGAAAAGAAAGAAGGGATACTGGTCTGTAGTTGTTGACATCGGAGGGATCGAGTGTAGGTTTTTTCAGAAGGGTGCAACTCTCGCTCTCTTGAAGACGGAAGGGACGTAGCCAGCGGTCAGGGATAAGTTGATGAGCGAGGTGAGGTAAGGGAGAAGGTCTCCGGAAATGGTCTGGAGAAAGAGAGGAGGGGATAGGGTCGAGCGGGCAGGTTGTTGGGCGGCCGGCCGTCACAAGATGCGAGATTTCATCTGAGAGAGAGGGGAGAAAGAGGTCAGAGCACAGGGTAGGGCAGTGTGAGCAGAACCAGCGGTGTTGTTTGACTTAGCAAACGAGGATCGGATGTCGTCGATCTTCTTTTCAAAATGGTTGACGAAGTCATCTGCAGAGAGGAGGAGGGGGGGAGGGGGAGGAGGATTCAGGAGGGGGAGAATGTGGCAAAGAGCTTCCTAGGGTTAGAGGCAGATGCTTGGAATTTAGAGTGGTAGAAAGTGGCTTTTAGCAGCAGAGACAGAGGAGGAAAATGTAGAGAGGAGGGAGTGAAAGGATGCCAGGTCCGCAGGGAGGCGAGTTTTCCTCCATTTCCGCTCGGCCTTCCGGAGCCCTGTTCTGTGAGCTCGCATTGAGTCGTCAAGCCACGGAGCAGGGGAGGAGGACCGAGCCGGCCTGGAAGATAGGGGACATAGAGAGTCAAAGGATGCAGAAAGGGAGGAGAGGAGGGTTGAGGAGGCAGAATCAGGAGATAGGTTGGAGAAGGTTTGAGCAGAGGGAAGAGATGATAGGATGGAAGAGGAGAGAGTAGCAGGGGGGAGAGAGAGCGAAGGTTGGGACGGCGCGATACCATCCGAGTAGGGGCAGTGTGGGAAGTGTTGGATGAGAGCGAGAGGGAAAAGGATACAAGGTAGTGGTCGGAGACTTGGAGGGAGTTGCAATGAGGTTAGTGGAAGAACAGCATCTAGTAAAGATGAGGTCGAGCGTATTGCCTGCCTTGTGAGTAGGGGGAAGGTGAGAGGGTGAGGTCAAAAGAGGAGAGGAGTGGAAAGAAGGAGGCAGAGAGGAATGAGTCAAAGGTAGACGTGGGGAGGTTAAAGTCGCCCAGAACTGTGAGAGGTGAGCCGTCCTCAGGAAAGGAGCTTATCAAGGCATCAAGCTCATTGATGAACTCTCCGAGGGGACCTGGAGGGCGATAAATGATAAGGATGTTAAGCTTGAAAGGGCTGGTAACTGTGACAGCATGAAATTCAAAGGAGGCGATAGACAGATGGGTAAGGGGAGAAAGAGAGAATGACCACATGGGAGAGATAAGGATCCCTATGCCACCACCCCGCTGACCAGAAGCTCGGGTGTGCGAGAACACGTGGGCGGACGAAGAGAGAGCAGTAGGAGTAGCAGTGTTATCTGTGGTGATCCATGTTTCTGTCAGTGCCAAGAAGTCGAGGGACTGGAGGGAGGCATAGGCTGAGATGAACTCTGCCTTGTTGGCTGCAGATCGGCAGTTCCAGAGGCTACCGGAGACCTGAACTCCACGTGGGTCGTGCGCGCTGGGACCACCAGATTAGGGTGGCAGCGGCCACGCGGTGTGGAGCGTTTGTATGGTCTGTGCAGAGAGGAGAGAACAGGGATAGACAGACACATAGTTGACAGGCTACAGAAGAGGCTACGCTAATGCAAGGAGATTGAATGACAAGTGGACTACACGTCTCGAATGTTCAGAAAGTTAAGCTTACGTAGCAAGAATCTTATTGA
The DNA here is from genome assembly GCF_021184085.1 of Oncorhynchus gorbuscha. NCBI lineage: Eukaryota > Metazoa > Chordata > Actinopteri > Salmoniformes > Salmonidae > Oncorhynchus > Oncorhynchus gorbuscha. The sequence goes on from NW_025757045.1 coordinate 3,188, forward strand.
CTAAAATTATTAAAAATGATACAGTACTGCTGAAGTAGGCTAGCTGGCAGTGGCTGCGTTGTTGACTTTGTAGGCTAGCTGACAGTGGCTGCGTTGTTGACACTACACTAATCAAGTCGTTCCGCTTGAGTGTAGTAGTTTCTACAGTGCTGCTATTCGGGGCCAGCTGGCTAGCTAGCAGTGTTGATTACGTTACGTTGCGTTAAAAGAACGACAATAGCTGGCTAGCTAACCTAGAAAATCGCTCTAGACTACACATTATCTTTGATACACAGATCGGGGCTATGTAGCTAGCTATGTAGCTAGCTACGATCAAACAAATCAAACCGTTGTGCTGTAATGAAATGAAATGAAAATGTGATACTACCTGTGGAGCGAAGCGGAATGCGACCGGGTTGTTGAGTGCGGAAGTTCTATTCAGTAGACGTTGGCTAGCTGTTGGCTAGCTAGCAGTGTCTCCTACGTTAAGGACGACAAATAGCTGGCTAGCTAACCTCGGTAAATTAAGATAATCACTCTAAGACTACACGCTCTAAACTACACAATTATCTTGGATCTGAAGACAGCAAAGACAACTATGTAGCTAGCTAACACTACACTAATCAAGTCGTTCAGTTGAGTGTAATAGTTTCTACAGTGCTGCTATTCGGTAGACGGTGGACGTTTGCTAGCTGGCTAGCTGCTGGGCAGATAGCAGTGTAGACTACGTTAGGACGACGAAATACGAAGTTGCAATAGAAGTGCTGACTGTTTCACTTTGTTGTCCTCTTCTTTTCCTTTCTTCTGTCCTTCTTTGTCCTTATTTTGTCTTCCTTTCTTCTGTTAACTAGATATTTTTGTTGTTATTCTTGTAAGCTAGCTAGCTTCTTCCAGGAGAGTCCCTAGCAACTGCTTAGCAACAAGTAAACAATTCTGCTAGCAATTCACCTAGCTAAGATAACTGTACAATTTTATGAAAAAAATAGTTAATTTTTCAAAAGCCTGTCTTGTTTAGTTTGTTCCTTGTTTTGTCTTCTATTGAGTCTTGCAGGTCTCTTGATTTTTTCGATGTACTTCACTCTAAAAAAACATTTAAATCTCAATAAATACAGGAGCTCATTTTTCAGCAGCTGCTCAATTTAGAACTCCTTATATGACACTTATATGGAGCTGAGAAAATTGGACAGGTGTAAGCAATATGATGGCTAGGTGAAATGTTTGCCATTTTGCTTAGTTTATACAAATCCAAATCTACATATGGTCATTGTTAGTGCAGGTTGTAAAAGAGAATGTGTTCTTAATGTCCTACCTGGTTAAATAAAGGCAAAATCAATCAATATTGGGGTTTCGGGTATAGGTAGATTTGGGATTGGGTGTTTGTACACATGAACTTCCTCTAAAAATGGCTCTTTTGTGGCTCCTCCCTTTCAGGTGCTGTGTACGTGTAAAGAGTACAATCGCTACAGTAGCTACATCAAGTCAGTTCAGTTGCTGTGGGAGAAGCAGTGCTGTGCCCAGCAGGTTAGAGTGGTCTGCTTTCTAGATGTATAATTATAAAAACACAAATGCTATATTGTAAGACACCTTTCCATGCGTTTTATTTCAACTGTGTATGTAACTTGCTGTCGCTCATGGATCGGGAAAGGGTTTTCTGATCACGTCACAAGACCAGGAAAAACTTGTGGAAGGCAAGGGTGCAAATGAATCTCTCTCTCTCTCAGAAAATGCTTTTGAAGCAGTTCCTAGTCTTGCAGCAGCAAGGGGAGGTTCCGTCCCACATCTCACTGACGGATATTAGAGATTGGCTCATTGCCAAAGGCAGAAACTACTTCAAGAACACGTGAGTGTTATTAGAATCTTTTACTCAAATTTGTTTAAAAAAACATAAGCGAAGGTGTGGAATCACGTTGACCTATCTAGCAATAAGTTAAGAAATAGATATGGTGGACAGTTTGAGTTGTAGAAAAATTAAAGGTAAATCATGTTTTATGTTCCCTTGTATGTGAAGGTTTCAGGAGTGAAATGGAAGAGGGGAAGAACCTTCACTTGGCCAACTGGCTTGGGATGTAAACGACGCCTCAGGCTTAAGGAGCTGAAAGAGAAGTGTGCAGGGAGCTGCGCCTGGAGCGCCGAATCCGCTGGTCGGTGATTGGACAGGTAAGGATGGAACAGCGGCACTCCTAGGGCTGATATCAACTCACAGTTGCTTAAGCAGCAGTAGGACCTCAGTGTTTCTGTTGGTATCTTCATCCATTTGCCTCTTTCTCACCCGTCTCTCTTAGCCTGGTAGCCAGATGGAGATTGAGACCCTGGGCATGGGAGACACACACACCTCTAGGAATGGACTCTCCTTCAGACACTCCACCTCATCGGATGGACACTCTTTCCAGTCAGATCTCGACTGAAAACCTCGAGGTTGCTAGGCTACATATTGCCAGACCACATATTGCCAGACCACAAACTACCAGACCATGTTCTGCCAGACCACCAACTGAAAGACCTAGCAGTGACTCTGATCACTCTGGAATCTTGTCTTCTGTGATGACCTGCTCACCATTCAGCTAGCCCGTCAGTGGTAGGTCATTTTGGTCATGAACATGTTCCCAGCTTTCACTCTTTGGGGGCTGTAGGCATATTACTGCTTCCCCTGTCTCCCATCTACTGGGAAATCCATATCCAAGTACAGTGGCAAGAAAAAGTATGTGAACCCTTTGGAATTACCTGGACTTCTGCGTAAATTGGTCATAAAATGTTATCTGATCTTTATCTAA
>NW_025757046.1:0-5937 GCF_021184085.1 Oncorhynchus gorbuscha
TGATATTTCATATCCGGTTGGTCAGCCTTGGCTAGAACTAACAGCTGTAACGATATTTCATATCCGGTTGGTCAGCCTTGGCTAGAACTAACAGCTGTAACGATATTTCATATCCGGTTGGTCAGCCTTGGCTAGAACTAACAGCTGTAATGATATTTCACATCCGGCTGGTCAGCCTTGGCTAGAACTAACAGCTGTAATGATATTTCATATCCGGCTGATCAGCCTTGGCTAGAACTAACAGCTGTAACGATATTTCATATCCGGCTGATCAGCCTTGGCTAGAACTAACAGCTGTAACGATATTTCATATCCGGCTGATCAGCCTTGGCTAGAACTAACAGCTGTAACGATATTTCATATCCGGCTGATCTGTTGTTATACAGTTTATTTTGTGTTTTCTTCCCATATAATTTAAAATATACAGTGTTATACCTACAACTCAATGGAATGTGTTTGAAATATAAAGGGATTTTGGCAATGAGGATTTAATCTACATAATTTTCCTATTGTGTTATTGACTGTACGATTGTTTATGTGTAACTCTGTTGTTGTTTGTGTCGCACTGCTTTGCTTTATCTTGGCCAGGTCACAGTTGTAAATGAGAACTTGTTCTCAACTGGCCTAACTGGTTAAATAAAGGTGAAATAATGAAATATAAAATAAAAAAAGAGTCAGATGAGCTTGTGGATACCATTGTTATGTCTCTTTACCCAGTATGAAGGCAGTCAGAGGTAGTTTCGCAAGCCAATGCTAACTAGCATTAGCGCAATGACTAACAGTCTATGGGTATCTGCTAGCATGCTAATGTAGACATAATATGACTGATCATTGCGCTAATGCTAGTTAGAAAAGAAACCAATAAATAGCTAGTTTGCAAACATACAAATGGTATCAATTGATTAATCTGACTCTGGGTCCAATGCAAAAGGACCTCATCTGACTCTGGGTCAGTAGATAAAGACCTCTACTCTGACTCTGGGTCAGTAGATAAAGGGCCTCATCTGACTCTGGGTCAGTAGATAAGGACCTCACATCTGACTCTGGGTCAGTAGATAAAGGGCCCATCTGACTCTGGGTCAGTAGACTCATCTGACTCTGGGTCAGTAGATAAAGGGCCTCATCTGGACTCTGGGTCAGTAGGGTCTAAAGGGGCTAATTGTCAAAATGTCGAAGCATCCCTGTCAACATCTTGAATTAGAGTCAAATTGAATCAATTTCAATTTTTTTAATTAATCAACATTAATCTACAGAAAATCACGCGAGCTTAATTGTGATTCATTATTTCAATAATTTGACAGCCTCTAATTGACATATTGATAGAATCCCTACAGAATAGTTCCAGTTTGGGACAGGATGCCAATCAATTCCATAAAATGTTCCGCATATATAGCTGTAAATGCCGCCACCCTGCTCATCTCTCTGGCGCTCGCACGACAGTTGTTCCACACACACACACCTGTCACTATCAAGAGGCGCACGCTGTTTCTCATGAGACTCACCTGGACTCAACACATTCCTGATTACCATCCCCCTGTATCTGTCACTCCCTTTGGTTCTTTCCTCGGGCGTTATTGACTCTGTTGAACGTCCTTACGCTGCTCGTGTTTCTTGTTTTGTTCCTAGTTCGTTTATTTATTCAATTCACTCCCTTGCTTCTCGTTTATTAGCGTACACGTTACAATAGCAGTGTGTTGAGCTAACTCGGGGTCCCACAGATCATTTTATGGTGGAGAAAATGTCACTCATTCTCTTTATTTTAGCAGCTGAAATGCTTTCCAGAGCAAATACAGGAAGTCAGGAAGTCAGTTTATTCTACAGGAAGTCGGGAAATCAGTTTATTCTACAGGAAGTCAGGAAATCAGTTTATTCTACAGGAAGTTGGGAAATCAGTTTATTCTACAGGAAGTCGGGAAATCAGTTTATTCTACAGGAAGTCAGGAAATCAGTTTATTCTACAGGAAGTTGGAAAATCAGTTTATTCTACAGGAAGTCAGGAAATCAGTTTATTCTACAGGAAGTCAGGAAATCAGTTTATTCTACAGGAAGTCAGGAAGTCAGTTTATTCTACAGGAAGTCAGGAAATCAGTTTATTCTAAAGGAAGTCAGGAAACTCTAGGACCCAGATATAACTCAGGCTACCTATTGTACATCATAAGTAGGGCCCGTCGTGGCCCTAATCTTACTGATCAGAGCTGTGTGTATGTTTGCTGCTTGATAAGAAGGAATCCAGAACAGTCTCATAGGGTCTCATTAAGAGTTGAGACAAGACTGTACATCCACAACTCAGACTTTCACATAAATCATTCATTGAACTTCAATAAAACTCAAGATAATGGGTTTGAAAATAGAGCTTGTCGTTGTCTCAACTTATTTTCATTAATTGATATCAATGGGAGACTTGTACCATTTATGTGTTTGTCAGAACACCAGTCATAACGGCCATAAAAAAGCATCTTGTTATTATCTCACTCTCGTAGAAGATCTTGAAGCCGATGTTGGATCTGCTGTTGTCGGTGGTGAAGAGGAGGTAGATGAAGTTACTACTGCTGAACAGGAACTGTGGGACCTGGGTGCCGTTGAGCGAGCCAATCAGAGGCGAGAGCAGGTTGGGACCATCATGCAACTCCAGGAAGTCATAGCTGAGCTCCGTCTGGAACCTGACACAGGGGAAAGAGAAGAGAATAGAAGGGAGAGGAGAGGAGAGGAGAGGAGAGGAGAGGAGAGAGAGAGAGGAGAGGAGAGAGAGAGAGAAGAGAAGAGAAGAAGAGAGAAGAGAAGAGAGAAGAAGGAGAAGAGAAGAAGAAGAGAGAAGAGAAGAGAAGAGAAGAGAAGAGAAGAGAAGAGAAGAGAAGAGAAGAGAGAGAAGAGAGGAGAGGAGAGGAGAGAGAGGAGAGGAGAGAGAAGAGAGGAGAAGAGAAGAGAAGAGAAGAGAAGAGAAGAGAAGAGAGGAGAGAGAGAGGAGAGGAGAGGAGAGAGAGAGGAGAGGAGAGGAGGAGAGGAGAGGAGAGGAGGAGGAGAGGAGAGGAGAGGAGAGAGGAGGAGAGGAGAGGAGAGAGGAGAGGAGAGAGGAGAGGAGAGGAGAGGAGAGGAGAGAGAGAGGAGAGGAGAGGAGAGGGAGAGGAGAGGAGAGGAGAGGAGAGGAGAGGAGAGGAGAGGAGGTATAAATCTGATTTGTCGGTTTGAAACCGTAAGCAGTTCTCTCTTCCTTTAATTAATTAATTATATCCATATATCCCTCCAGTCCTCTACAGTATAATTAATTAATTAATTCCTCCATCCATCCATCCAGCCACCCACCCTTCTACCCAATCATCCGTTCTTATGGCCGTTGTCCATCCACCCGCCCGCCCATCCACCCATCCATCCATCCATCCATCCTGATCAGAAATGCTTCACACAGCAATTGCTTCCAATAAGTTTTCGTTGTTAAGATCTCACCATTTTAAAATATTTTTATACTTCTTTTATTTAACCTTTATTTAATTAGGCAATTTAATTGGACAGGACATATATCTGCTTAGGCCATTCAGGCCCTCCAGTCCTCTACAGTATAAAACAGATGACATCAGAGCTCTACATCCCTCCAGTCCTCTACAGTATAAAACAGATGACATCAGAGCTCTACATCCCTCCAGTCCTCTACAGTATAAAACAGATGACATCAGAGCTCTACATCCCTCCAGTTCTCTACAGTATAAAACAGATGACATCAGAGCTCTACATCCCTCCAGTCCTCTACAGTATAAAACAGATGACATCAGAGCTCTACATCCCTCCAGTCCTCTACAGTATAAAACAGATGACATCAGAGCTCTACATCCCTCCAGTCCTCTACAGTATAAAACAGATGACATCAGAGCTCTACATCCCTCCAGTCCTCTACAGTATAAAACAGATGACATCAGAGCTCTACATCCCTCCAGTCCTCTACAGTATAAAACAGATGACATCAGAGCTCTACATCCCTCCAGTCCTCTACAGTATAAAACAGATGACATCGGAGCTCTACATCCCTCCAGTCCTCTACAGTATAAAACAGATGACATCGGAGCTCTACATCCCTCCAGTCCTCTACAGTATAAAACAGATGACATCAGAGCTCTACATCCTCCAGTCCTCTACAGTATAAAACAGATGACATCAGAGCTCTACATCCCTCCAGTCCTCTACAGTATAAAACAGATGACATCAGAGCTCTACATCCCCCAGTCCTCTACAGTATAAAACAGATGACATCAGAGCTCTACATCCCTCCAGTCCTCTACAGTATAAAACAGATGACATCAGAGCTCTACATCCCTCCAGTCCTCTACAGTATAAAACAGATGACATCAGAGCTCTACATCCCTCCAGTCCTCTACAGTATAAAACAGATGATATCAGAGCTCTACATCCCTCCAGTCCTCTACAGTATAAAACAGATGACATCAGAGCTCTACATCCCTCCAGTCCTCTACAGTATAAAACAGATGATATCAGAGCTCTACATCCCTCCAGTCCTCTACAGTATAAAACAGATGACATCAGAGCTCTACATCCCTCCAGTCCTCTACAGTATAAAACAGATGACATCGGAGCTCTACATCCCTCCAGTCCTCTACAGTATAAAACAGATGACATCAGAGCTCTACATCCCTCCAGTCCTCTACAGTATAAAACAGATGACATCAGAGCTCTACATCCCTCCAGTCCTCTACAGTATAAAACAGATGACATCAGAGCTCTACATCCCCCAGTCCTCTACAGTATAAAACAGATGACATCAGAGCTCTACATCCCTCCAGTCCTCTACAGTATAAAACAGATGACATCAGAGCTCTACATCCCTCCAGTCCTCTACAGTATAAAACAGATGACATCAGAGCTCTACATCCCTCCAGTCCTCTACAGTATAAAACAGATGATATCAGAGCTCTACATCCCTCCAGTCCTCTACAGTATAAAACAGATGACATCAGAGCTCTACATCCCTCCAGTCCTCTACAGTATAAAACAGATGACATCAGCTAACTCAGAGCTCTACATCCCTCCAGTCCTCTACAGTATAAAACAGATGACATCAGCTAACTCAGAGCTCTACATCCCTCCAGTCCTCTACAGTATAAAACAGATGACATCAGCTAACTCAGAGCTCTACATCCCTCCAGTCCTCTACAGTATAAAACAGATGACATCAGCTAACTCAGAGCTCTACATCCCTCCAGTCCTCTACAGTATAAAACAGATGACATCAGCTAACTCAGAGCTCTACATCAATAACATTTTAAAACAGCCTACTGAGAGAAACACAATGCAGTCTGTAGTAATTAACATCTGAAATACAATACAGGATCAAGCCCCATTCAGCCAATCAAAAGTACCCAACAGAAAGTAATGGACAATTTGAAGGAGACACACTTTTGTCTATAACATTCATCTAATAATCTGAAGTACAGTCTAATCTGATCTGGGGATTGAGTTACATACATCTAACTTTTGAAACCATTTCCCCGCATCAACCCCCAGTCTAAAGCAAGGAGTATCAACCCCCAGTCTAAAGCAAGGAGTATCAACCCCCAGTCTAAAGCAAGGAGTATCAACCCCCAGTCTAAAGCAAGGAGTATCAACCCCCAGTCTAAAGCAAGGAGTATCAACCCCCAGTCTAAAGCAAGGAGTATCAACCCCCAGTCTAAAGCAAGGAGTATCAACCCCCAGTCTAAAGCAAGGAGTATCAACCCCCAGTCTAAAGCAAGGAGCATCAACCCCAGTCTAAAGCAAGGAGTATCAACCCCAGTCTAAAGCAAGGAGTATCAACTCCTCCAGTCTAAAGCAAGGAGTATCAACCCCCAGTCTAAAGCAAGGAGTATCAACCCCCAGTCTAAAGCAAGGAGTATCAACCCCCAGTCTAAAGCAAGGAGCATCAACCCCCAGTCTAAAGCAAGGAGTATCAACCCC
>NW_025757047.1:0-5936 GCF_021184085.1 Oncorhynchus gorbuscha
AATGGACTAACCTGTACCTTAATGGACTAACCTGTACCTTAATGGACTAACCTGTACCTTAATGGACTAACCTGTACCTTAATGGACTAACTGTCACCTTACATGGACTAACCTGTACCTTAATGGACTAACCTGTACCTTAATGGACTAACCTGTACCTTAATGGACTAACCTGTACCTTAATGGACTAACCTGTACCTTAATGGACTAACCTGTACCTTAATGGATTAACCTGTACCTTAATGGACTAACCTGTACCCAAGGACTAACCTGTACCTTAATGGACTAACCTGTACCTTAATGGACTAACCTGTACCTTAATGGATTAACCTGTACCTTAATGGACTAACCTGTACCTTAATGGACTAACCTGTACCTTAATGGACTAACCTGTACCTTAATGGACTAACCTGTACCTTAATGGACTAACAGGCCTGAATGTCAGACACCTGACCAGCACAAAGGGATGTATCACCAGTAGGGATAAACACAGTGACTGTTAAGTGATCTATTAGTGGACAGTAGTAACGACACTCATGACATGGACGCCAACATACCGCCTGCATTCCATTCAACTGGACCAGAAAACCTGTAGCGTTGACATTCACACCTCTAAAATAACTACACAATGATGAACGTGTGGTTTTGGGGGGGGTTGATGGAACAGCACAGTCTGGGTACAATACATTCAATTCACTACTGAGAATAACCACTGGGTATGGACTGGGGGGATGATGGAACAGCACAGTCTGGGTACAATACATTCACTGCTGAGAATAACCACTGGGTATGGACTGGGGGGATGATGGAACAGCACAGTCTGGGTACAATACATTCACTACTGAGAATAACCACTGGGTATGGACTGGGGGTTGATGGAACAGCACAGTCTGGGTACAATACATTCACTACTGAGAATAACCACTGGGTATGGAATGGGGGGTTGATGGAACAGCACAGTCTGGGTACAATACATTCACTACTGAGAATAACCACTGGGTATGGACTGGGGGTTGATGGAACAGCACAGTCTGGGTTGTGATTAAGAGTGTGTCAATAGGGTATCCGTCATTAACCAATCACACAGCTAGAGAAGCGCAGAGGGGCCGGTACGTGAAGAACAAACAGCTTCCTGTCAGGCTGATCTCAGGTCAGTCCATCAGATAAAGCATCTCCAGCGACTGCAGAATGATCAATAATGAGACCTGGGCTTCTGACGGGGTCAGGAGAGAGGGAGAGACCTGGCCTTCTGATGGGGTCAGGAGAGAGGAAGAGACCTGGCCTTCTGATGGGGTCAGGAGAGAGGAAGAGACCTGGCCTTCTGATGGGGTCAGGAGAGAGGGAGAGACCTGGCCTTCTGATGGGGTCAGGAGAGAGGAAGAGACCTGGCCTTCTGATGGGGTCTAATGGGGAGAGACAGACGGGGTCAGGAGATAGGAAGAGACCTGGCCTTCTGATGGGGTCAGGAGAGAGGGAGAGACCTGGCCTTCTGATGGGGTCTAATGGGGAGAGACAGACGGGGTCAGGAGATAGGAAGAGACCTGGCCTTCTGATGGGGTCTAATGGGGAGAGACAGAAGGAGTGTAACACTGAGAGAGATGGAGGGAGAGACAGAAGGAGTGTAACACTGGGAGAACAGAAGGAGTGTAACACTGGGAGAGACAGAAGAGTGTAACACTGAGAGAGATGGAGGAGAGACAGAAGGAGTGTAACACTGGGAGAAAAACAGAAGGAGTGTAACACTGAGAGATGGAGGGAGAGACAGAAGGAGTGTAACACTGGGAGAGACAGAAGGAGTGTAACACTGAGAGATGGAGGGAGAGACAGAAGGGGGTGTAACACTGAGAGATGGAGGGAGAGACAGAAGGAGTGTAACACTGAGAGATGGAGGGAGAGACAGAAGGAGTGTAACACTGGGAGAGACAGAAGGAGTGTAACACTGGGAGAGACAGAAGGAGTGTAACATTGGGAGAGACAGAAGGAGTGTAACACAGAGAGATGGAGGGAGAGACAGAAGGAGTGTAACATTGGGAGAGACAGAAGGAGTGTAACACTGAGAGATGGAGGGAGAGACAGAAGGAGTGTAACACTGAGAGAGATGGAGGGAGAGACAGAAGGAGTGTAACACTGAGAGAGACAGAAGGAGTGTAACACTGAGAGAGATGGAGGGAGAGACAGAAGGAGTGTAACACTGAGAGAGATGGAGGGAGAGACAGAAGGAGTGTAACACTGAGAGAGATGGAGGGAGAGACAGAAGGAGTGTAACACTGAGAGATGGAGGGAGAGACAGAAGGGGTGTAACACTGAGAGAGATGGAGGGAGAGACAGAAGGAGTGTAACACTGAGAGAGACAGAAGGAGTGTAACACTGGGAGAGACAGAAGGAGTGTAACACTGGGAGAGACAGAAGGAGTGTAACACTGAGAGAGACAGAAGGAGTGTAACACTGGGAGAGACAGAAGGAGTGTAACACTGGGAGGCAGAAGGAGTGCAACACTGAGAGAGATGAGTGGGAGACAGAAGGAATGTAACACTGGGAGTAGAGCAGGAGGTAAACACTGAGAGATGGAGGAGAGGAAGGAGTGTAACACTGAGAGAGAGACAGAAGGAAAGTGTAAACACTGAGAGACAGAAGGAGTGTAACACTGTGAGAGATAGAAGGAGTGTAACACTGGAGAGATGGAGGAGAGACAGAAGGAGGTAACACTGAGAGAGATGGAGGGAGAGACAGAAGGAGTGTAACACTGAGAGAGACAGAAGGAGTGTAACACTGGGAGAGACAGAAGGAGTGTAACACTGAGAGAGATGAGGGAGAGACAGAAGGAGTGTAACACTGAGAGAGACAGAAGGAGTGTAACACTGGGAGAGACAGAAGGAGTGTAACACTGAGAGAGACAGAAGGAGTGTAACACTGAGAGAGACAGAAGGAGTGTAACACTGAGAGAGACAGGAAGGAGGTAAACACTGAGAGAGATGGAGGGAGAGACAGAAGGAGTGTAAACACTGAGAGACAGAAGGAGTGTAACACTGGGAGAGACAGAAGGAGTGTAACACTGGGAGAGAGACAGAAGGAGTGTAACACTGAGAGAGACAGAAGGAGTGTAACACTGGGAGAGACAGAAGGAGTGTAACACTGAGAGAGACAGAAGGAGTGTAACACTGAGAGAGATGGGAGGGAGAGATTGAAGGAGTGTAACACTGAGAGAGAGATGGAGGGAGAGACAGAAGGAGTGTAACACTGAGAGAGACAGAAGGAGTGTAACACTGAGAGAGATGGAGGGGAGAGACAGAAGGAGTGTAACACTGAGAGAGATGGAGGAGAGACAGAAGGAGTGTAACACTGAGAGACGAAGGAGTGTAAACACTGGGAGAGACAGAAGGAGTGTAACACTGGAGAGAGACAGAAGGAGTGTAACACTGAGAGACAGAAGGAGTGTAACACTGAGAGAGACAGAAGGAGTGTAACACTGGGAGAGACAGAAGGAGGTAACACTGAGAGAGATGGAGGAGACAGAAGGAGTGTAACACTGAGAGAGATGGAGGGAGAGACAGAAGGAGTGTAACACTGAGAGAGATGGAGGGAGAGACAGAAGGAGTATAGCAGAAACGTAAAGGTGTCTTTTGTCTGATCCCTTAAGAGGAATATTATTTGATGTATCAGATGTTGCATGTCAGAGATGTTTAATACATGTCAGAGATGTTTAATACATGTCAGAGATGTTTAATACATGTCAGAGATGTTTAATACATGTCAGAGATGTTTAATACATGTCAGAGATGTTTAATACATGTCAGAGATGTTTAAAACATGTCAGAGAGATGTTTAATACATGTCAGAGATGTTTAATACATGTCAGGAGATGTTTAATACATGTCAGAGATGTTTAAACATGTCAGAGATGTTTAAAACATGTCAGAGATGTTTAATCACATCAGAGATGTTTAAAACATGTCAGAGATGTTTAAAACATGTCAGAGATGTTTAATAAAACATGTCAGAGATGTTTAAAACATGTCAGAGATGTTTAATACATGTCAGAGATGTTTAATACATGTCAGAGATGTTTAATACATGTCAGAGATGTTTAAAACATGTCAGAGATGTTTAATACATGTCAGAGATGTTTAATACATGTCAGAGATGTTTAATACATGTCAGAGATGTTTAAAACATGTCAGAGATGTTTAATACATGTCAGAGATGTTTAATACATGTCAGAGATGTTTAAAACATGTCAGAGATGTTTAAAACATGTCAGAGATGTTTAATACATGTCAGAGATGTTTAAAACATGTCAGAGATGTTTAAAACATGTCAGAGATGTTTAATACATGTCAGAGATGTTTAAAACATGTCAGAGATGTTTAATACATGTCAGAGATGTTTAAAACATGTCAGAGATGTTTAAAACATGTCAGAGATGTTTAATACATGTCAGAGATGTTTAAAACATGTCAGAGATGTTTAAAACATGTCAGAGATGTTTAATACATGTCAGAGATGTTTAAAACATGTCAGAGATGTTTAATACATGTCAGAGATGTTTAATACATGTCAGAGATGTTTAATACATGTCAGAGATGTTTAAAACATGTCAGAGATGTTTAATACATGTCAGAGATGTTTAATACATGTCAGAGATGTTTAATACATGTCAGAGATGTTTAATACATGTCAGAGATGTTTAATACATGTCAGAGATGTTTAAAACATGTCAGAGATGTTTAATACATGTCAGAGATGTTTAATACATGTCAGAGATGTTTAAAACATGTCAGAGATGTTTAAAACATGTCAGAGATGTTTAATACATGTCAGAGATGTTTAAAACATGTCAGAGATGTTTAAAACATGTCAGAGATGTTTAATACATGTCAGAGATGTTTAAAACATGTCAGAGATGTTTAATACATGTCAGAGATGTTTAAAACATGTCAGAGATGTTTAAAACATGTCAGAGATGTTTAATACATGTCAGAGATGTTTAATACATGTCAGAGATGTTTAATACATGTCAGAGATGTTTAATACATGTCAGAGATGTTTAAAACATGTCAGAGATGTTTAATACATGTCAGAGATGTTTAATACATGTCAGAGATGTTTAATACATGTCAGAGATGTTTAAAACATGTCAGAGATGTTTAAAACATGTCAGAGATGTTTAATACATGTCAGAGATGTTTAATACATGTCAGAGATGTTTAAAACATGTCAGAGATGTTTAATACATGTCAGAGATGTTTAATACATGTCAGAGATGTTTAATACATGTCAGAGATGTTTAATACATGTCAGAGATGTTTAATACATGTCAGAGATGTTTAATACATGTCAGAGATGTTTAAAACATGTCAGAGATGTTTAATACATGTCAGAGATGTTTAATACATGTCAGAGATGTTTAAAACATGTCAGAGATGTTTAATACATGTCAGAGATGTTTAATACATGTCAGAGATGTTTAAAACATGTCAGGTGGTTCATGTTGGAAAAATGTCTGAGGCTCTAACAACTGAATAGCATGTCATATCAGACAGGATCCTCATTATAGGATCGCCAGTCTCTCCTCTACAGTAACAACCTGTGATTCAGGACTGTCAGTCTCTCCTCTACAGTAACAACCTGTGATTCAGGATCATCAGTCTCTCCTCTACAATAATAACCTGTGAATCAGGATCATCAGTCTCTCCTCTACAATAACAACCTGTGAATCAGGATCATCAGTCTCCTCTACAATAACAACCTATGAATCAGGATCATCAGTCTCCTCTACAATAACAACCTGTGATTCAGGATCATCAGTCTCCTCTACCCAGAGTTATTCACTACATTGACTGAATACCCAGAGTTATTCACTACATTGACTGAATACCCAGAGTTATTCACTACATTGACACAGAGCCATGGTCACTACACACAGAGACATGGGCACT
>NW_025757048.1:0-5935 GCF_021184085.1 Oncorhynchus gorbuscha
AGTTACAACCTACCACTACCAGTTACAACCTACCACTACCAGTTACTACAGTTACAACCTACAACTACCACTACAACCTACCACTACAACCTACCACTACCATTTACAACCTACCACTACCAGTTACTACAGTTACAACCTACCACTGCAGTTACAACCTATCACTACAACCTACCAGTTACAACCTACCACTACCAGTTACTACAGTTACAACCTACCAGTTACAACCTACCACTACCAGTTACTACAGTTACAACCTACCACTACCAGTTACAACCTACCACTACCAGTTACAACCTACCACTACCACTTACAACCTACCACTACCAGTTACAACCTACCACTACCAGTTACAACCTACCACTACCAGTTACAACCTACCACTACAACCTACCACTACCAGTTACAACCTACCACTACAACCTACCACTACCAGTTACAACCTACCACTACAACCTACCACTACCAGTTACAACCTACCACTACAACCTACCACTACCAGTTACAACCTACCACTACCAGTCTACTACAGTTACAACCTACCACTGCAGTTACAACCTACCACTACCAGTTACAACCTACCACTACCAGTTACTACAGTTACAACCTACCAGCTACAACCTACCACTACCAGTTACTACAGTTACAACCTACCACTACCAGTTACAACCTACCACTACCACCTACCACTACCAGTTACAACCCTACCACTACACACCTACTCACTACCAGTTACAACCTACCACTACAACCTACCACTACCAGTTACAACCTACCACTACAACCTACCACTACCAGTTACAACCTACCACTACCAGCAACCTACCACTACCAGTTACAACCTACTACCCCACTACCAGTTACAACCTACCACTACAACCTACCACTACCAGTTACAACCTACCACTACAACCTACCACTACAACCTACCACTACCAGTTACAACCTACCACTACCAGTTACAACCTACCACTACCAGTTACAACCTACCACTACCAGTTACCTACCACTACCAGTTACAACCTACCACTACCAGTTACAACCTACCACTACCACCTACCACTACCAGTTACAACCTACCACTACCAGTTACAACCTACCACTACCAGTTACTACATTACACACCTACCAGTTACAACCTACCACTACCAGTTACTACAGTTACAACCTACCAGTTACAACCTACCACTACCACGTACTACTACCAGTTACAACCTACCACTACCACCTACCACTACCAGTTACAACCTACCACTACAACCTACCACTACCAGTTACAACCTACCACTACAACCTACCACTACCAGTTACTACAGTTACAACCTACCACTACCAGTTACAACCTACCACTACCACCTACCACTACAGTTACAACCTACCACTACCAGTTACAACCTACCACTACCAGTTACAACCTACCACTACCAGTTACAACCTACCACTACCACCTACCACTACCAGTTACAACCTACCACTACCAGTTACAACCTACCACTACCAGTTACAACCTACCACTACCAGTTACAACCTACCACTACCAGTTACTACAGTTACAACCTACCAGTTACAACCTACCACTACCAGTTACTACAGTTACAACCTACCAGTTACAACCTACCACTACCAGTTACAACCTACCCCTACCAGTTACAACCTACCCCTACCAGTTACAACCTACCAGTACCAGTTACAACCTACTCAGTACCACCTACCACTACCAGTTACAACCTACCACTACCACCTACCACCACCAGTTACAACCTACCACTACCAGTTACAACCTACCACTACCAGTTACAACCTACCACTACCACCTACCACTACCAGTTACAACCTACCACTACCAGTTACTACAGTTACAACCTACCAGTTACAACCTACCACTACCAGTTACTACAGTTACAACCTACCAGTTACAACCTACCACTACCAGTTACTACAGTTACAACCTACCACTACCAGTTACAACCTACCACTACCAGTTACAACCTACCACTACCAGTTACAACCTACCACTACCAGTTACAACCTACCACTACCAGTTACAACCTACCACTACCAGTTACTACAGTTACAACCTACCACTACAGTTACAACCTACCACTACCAGTTACAACCTACCACTACCAGTTACAACCTACCACTACCAGTTACAACCTACCACTACCAGTTACAACCTACCACTACCAGTTACAACCTACCACTACCAGTTACAACCTACCACTACCAGTTACAACCTACCACTACCAGTTACTACAGTTACAACCTACCACTACCAGTTACAACCTACCACTTGAAAAAGCAATTAAGGGAATAAACTGGAATGATCTCGTCCTATACAGACGTGGAAGCTGATAGTCAGGTTTTTCTATCTACAATCCAGACTACAATAAATGGCTTCCTAAAGAAAATCAAATCCAAACCTGGCCAAAAGAGCACTCTTCCTTGGCTAAATGGAGAAATCTGGAAATTGATGAAAGAATGAGATTATGCTCTAAAAACAGCCCTAAGATCTAAATGAGAGCATGACAGATGTAGGTTTACCATGTTGAGAAATAAGGTGATAAAAGAAATCAGACAGGCCAAGGCAAACTTTTTTATTAACATAATTGGTGAAGCAAAGGGAAATTCTAAATTGATATGAGAGAATCTAAAAAAGTTAACAGGGAAAGACCATAGTAACACTGCAAAAAGACTAGAAATCATGGTGAATAACAATCTAACACAGGATGCAGTTGAAATAGCAACAGCCTTCAATTCCTACTTTATTGACTCTGTCAGAGTACTGACACAGAACCCCTCCACTGATTTCTTGGGCTCCGTGCTAGTGAATGACACTCAACCTGTCTTCATCATAAGGGAGGTTTCTGAGTCAAAGGTGAACAAGGTGATTAGCTCACTAAAGAACTCTAAAGCCAAAGATGTGTTTGGGATGGACTCTACCTTTCTTAAAAACTACAAAGAGTCACTCATTGGCCCCATTAATTACTAAGGTCACCAACACATCTATTGGTCTCGGTGTGTTTCCAAGGGTATGGAAGTCGGCCATAATAACGGCCATCTTTAAATCAGGCGACCCTGCTGACGTGAGTAACTACAGGCCCATTAGTATACTACCTGTGGTCTCAAAGGTTGTTGAAAAGTGTGTAGCAGAACAACTGATTGCCCACCTCAACAACAGCCCCTTCACATTACACTCCATGCAGTTTGGCTTCAGAGCGAAACACTCCACAGAAATGGCCAACTGCTTTCTTCTGGAAAATGTGAAGTCCAAGATGGACAAAGGGGGTGCTGTTGGGGCTGTGTTTCTGGACCTAAGGAAGGCTTTTGATACTGTTAACCATGAGATTCTCATCACAAAATTGTCCAAGTTCAACTTTTCCCCTGATGCCTTGAGATGGATGAAATCATACCTTGAAGGCAGAACTCAGTGTGTCAGAATGAGCAATGAGCTGTCGCCCACTCGTAGCTATGATGTGGGCGTGCCCCAAGGAGTCAATACTCAGGGCCCCTCCCTGTTCAGCCTGTACATTAATGATCCTGCCTTCTGCCTGTACTGGGTCTGAAGTTAAATGTATGCAGATGATACAGTGATATATATTATGGAAGAGCAAACAACAAGCTGCTGAGACTCACTACTGTAATGGTCCAGGTTACAAAGTGGCTCAGTGACTCGTGTTTGCATCTCAATGTGAAAAACTGTTTGCATGTTCTTCACAAAGAGGGCAACAGATGCTACTGAGCCAGATGCTATGTGTCAGGGGGCTCCAGGTGGTATCCGATTTAAGTACCTTGGCATCATACTCTGATTCCAACCTCTCTTTAAAAAGCATGTGAAAAAGGTAAATCAAATAGCAAATTCAACCTAGCTAATTTCCAATTTATACGAAATTGTTTGACTGAGGTAGCAAACTGTACTTCAATTCTATGATACTCCCCACATAACATACTGCTTTGACTAGTTGGGCCCAAGCTTGCTGTACAACATTAAAACCTATTCAGTCTGTCTACAAACAGGCTCTCAAAGTGCTTGATAGGAAGCCCAATAGCCATCATCATTGTCACATCCTTAGAAAGCACAGCTCTTGAGTTGGGAAAATCTTGTGCAATACACCGACGCATGTCTTGTATTCAAGATCCTTAATGGCCTAGCCCCCTCCACTCAATATTTTGTTAAACAGAAAACCCAGACATATGGCAGCAGATCCACAGGTCTGCCATGAGAGGAGACTGTATAGTTCCCTAAGGAAAAGCACCTTTAGTAAATCTGCATTCTCTGTGAGAGCTTCCCATGTCTGGAATACCTGCCATCAGACACATAACTGCACCACATATCACACTTTCACAAAATGCTTGAAGACCTGGCTAAGGTCAATCAGATTTGTGAACATGGTCCTAGCTGTGTGTTGCCGCTTTCCATGTTGTCTGTTGTCTGTAGCGAGGGTGTGGAAACACTTTGTTGCTTTTATGAATTTTGTTTTGCTGCTTTTGGTCTATGTTGCTCTGTCTGTATGCTATGTCTTGCTTGTCCTATGTTGCTATGTCTTGCTTGTTCTATGGTGCTATTGTCTATATTGTAATTGTTTTTAATAACCTGCCCAGGGACTGCGGTTGAAAATTAGCCGGCTGGCTAAAACCGGCACTTTTACTGAAACGTTGATTAATGTGCACTGTCCCTGTAAAAATAAAATAAACTAAACTAAAACCACTACCAGTTACAACCTACCACTACAACCACTGCTACAGTTACAACCACTGCTACAGTTACAACCTACCACTACAACCACTGCTACAGTTACAACCTACCACTACCAGTTACAACCTACCACTACCAGTTACAACCACTACAACCTACCACTACAACCTACCACTACCAGTTACAACAGTTACAACCTACCACTACAACCTACCACTACCAGTTACAACCTACCACTACCAGTTACAACCTACCACTACCAGTTACAACCTACCACTACCAGTTACAACCTAACACTACCAGTTACAACCTACCGTTACAACCTAACACTACCAGTTACAACCTACCAGTTACCACTACAACTACCACTACAGTTACAACCTACCACTACCAGTTACAACCTACCACTACCAGTTACAACCTACCACTACCAGTTACAACCTACCACTACAACCACTGCTACAGTTACAACCTACCACTACCAGTTACAACCTACCACTACAACCTACCACTACCAGTTAACCTACCAGTTACAACCTACCACTACCGTTACAACCTACCACTACAACCACTGCTACAGTTACAACCTACCACTACAACCTACCACTACAACCTACCACTACCAGTTACAACCTACCACTACCACTACAACCTACCACTACAACCTACCACTACCAGTTACAACCTACCACTACCACTACAACCTACCACTACAACCTACCACTACCAGTTACAACCTACCACTACCAGTTACAACCTACCACTACAACCTACCACTACCAGTTACAACCTACCACTACAACCTACCACTACCAGTTACAACCTACCACTACAGTTACAACCTACCGTTACAACCTAACACTACCAGTTACAACCTCCCACCTCCAGTTACAACCTCCCACCTCCAGTTACAACCTCCCACCTCCAGTTACAACCTCCCACCTCCAGTTACAACCTCCCACCTCCAGTTACAACCTCCCACCTCCAGTTACAACCTCCCACCTCCAGTTACAACCTCCCACCTCCAGTTACAACCTCCCACCTCCAGTTACAACCTCCCACCTCCAGTTACAACCTCCCACCTCCAGTTACAACCTCCCACCTCCAGTTACAACCTCCCACCTCCAGTTACAACCTCCCACCTCCAGTTACAACCTCCCACCTCCAGTTACAACCTCCCACCTCCAGTTACAACCTCCCACCTCCAGTTACAACCTCCCACCTCCAGTTACAACCTAC
>NW_025757049.1:0-5934 GCF_021184085.1 Oncorhynchus gorbuscha
TGTGTCATGCAGGTGAAAGAGGACCCAAAAGCGACTTAACAGAAACAGAGTACTAGCCAGGGATGACCCAAAACAACAGGTGTAAACGGTGAACGGAAAATCAAAAAAGAAATAGTCTCACTGTGGTTACCAGATACTGTGAGAGTTAAAGGTAGTGTCTCAATTTGATACTGGGAAGATGACTACCATCTAAGGCAAACATGGGCGTAGGCTTGTCTAACGGTCTGAAAGGAATGTTATGTTTCCGAACCCATGCTTCGTCCATGAAACAACCCTCAGCCCCAGAGTCAATCAAGGCACTGCATGTAGCACCCGAACCGGTCCAGCGTAGATGGACCGACATAGTAGTACAAGATCTAGATGAAGAGACCTGAGTAGTAGCTCACCAGTAGCCCTCCGCTACTGATGGGCTCTGGCCTCTTACTGGACATGAATTAACAAAATGTCCAGCAACTCCGCAATAGAGGCACAGGCGGTTGGTGATCCTCCGTTCCCCTCTCCTTAGTCGAGATGCGAATCCCTCCCAGCTGCATGGGCTCAGTCTCAAAGCCAGAGGAGGGAGATGGTTGCGATGCGGAGCAGGGAACACCGTTGATGCGAGCTCTTCCACGAGCCCGGTGACGAAGATCTACCCGTCGTTCTATGCGGATGGCGAGAGCAATCAAAGAGTCCACATCTGAAGGAACCTCCCGGGAGAGAATCTCATCCTTAACCACTGCGTGAGTCCCTCCAGAAAACGAGCGAGCAGCGCCGGCTCGTTCCACTCACTAGAGGCAGCAAGAGTGCGCAACTCAATAGAATAATCGTTATGGACCGTTCACCTTGGCATAAGGAAGCCAGGGCCCTAGAAGCCTCCCCACCAAAACTGAACGGTCAAAAACCCGAATCATCTCCTCTTTAAAGTTCTGGAACTTGTTAGAGCAATCAGCCCTTGCCTCCCAGATAGCTGTGCCCCATTCGAGCCCGGCCAGTAAGGAGTGAAATGACGTAAGCAACCCGAGCTCTCTCTAGAGTATGTGTTGGGTTGGAGAGAGAACACAATCTCACACTGCGTGAGAAAGGAGCGGCACTCAGTGGGCTGCCCGGAGTAACAAGGTGGGTTATTAACCCTAGGTTCTGGAGGCTCCAGGGATCTTGACGGCAGTGTAACGAGCGTCTGAAGTCGCATGGCGAGTCCATTCCTTGGTCGGTTCCTTCTGTCATGCAGGTGAAAGAGGACCCAAAAGCGACTTAACAGAAACAGAGTTTATTCAAGTCCAAACAGAAAACGACAAATCCTGAATCCTTAACAGGAAATGTCCAAACAGGGAATAACAGAAATCCTCTAGTCTGTAGAGGGAATAACAGGAGAAGCTGCCACAGACTGCAGGTCGCCCGGGTAGGCGCAGGTCAGAGCTGACAGAGACACCTGCTCACACGCAGCATCTGATGAAGGCAAAAACACGACAGGACAGGGGCGATACACAATCACAGCACGGTGAATTCTAAACAAGGAACCGACGGGACAGGAACGGAACACAAAGGAAGAAATAGGGACTCTAATCAGGGGAAAGGATCGGGGAACAGGTGTGGGAAGACTAAATGATGATTAGGGGAATAGGAACAGCTGGAGCAGGAACGGAACGATAGAGAAGAGAGAGCGAGAGAGTGAGAGAGGGAGGGGGAGAGAGAGGGATAGAAAGAGGGAAAGAACCTAATAAGACCAGCAGAGGGAAACGAATAGAATGGGGAGCACAGGGACAAGACATGATAATAAATGACAAACATGACAGTACCCCCACTCACCGAGCGCCTCCTGGCGCACTCGAGGAGGAATCCTGGCGGCAACGGAGGAAATCATCGATGAGTGAACGGTCCAGCACGCCCCGAGACGGAACCCAACTCCTCTCCTCAGGACCGTAACCCTCCTAATCCACTAAGTATTGGTGACCCCGTCCCGAGAACGCATGTCCATGATCTTATGTACCTTGTAAATAGGTGCGCTCGACAAGGACGGGAGGGGGAGGGAAGACGAACGGGGGTGCGAAGAAAGGGCTTAACACAGGAGACATGGAAGACAGGATGGACGCGATGAAGATGTCGCGGAAGAAGCAGTCGCACAGCGACAGGATTGACGACCTGGGAGACACGGAACGGACCAATGAACCGCGGAGTCAACTTACGAGAAGCTGTCGTAAGAGGAAGGTTGTGAGTGAAAGCCACACTCTCTGGCCGCAACAATACCTTGGACTCTTAATCCTGCGTTTATTGGCGGCTCTCACAGTCTTCCCCGCAGACAAAGGCAGACCGGTAATGAAGTCTAAGGCGATGTGAGACCATGGTCGAGAAGGAATGGGAGCGGTCTGAGACGACCGGCAGGAGGAGTTACCCGACTTAGTCTGCGCGCAGTCCGAACAAGCAGCCACGAAACGGCGCGTGTCACGCTCCTGAGTCGGACCACCAAAAGCGCTGGCGAATAGACGCAAGAGTGCCTCGAACACCGGGATGACCAGCTAACTTGGCAGAGTGAGCCCACTGAAGAACAGCCAGACGAGTGGAAACAGGAACGAAAAAGGAGGTTACTAGGACAAGCGCGGCGGCGACGCAGTGTGCGTGAGTGCTTGCTTAACCTGTCTTTCAATTCCCCAGACTGTTAACCCGACAACACGCCCATAAGGAAGAATCCCCTCGGGATCAGTAGAAGCCACAGAAGAACTAAACAGACAGGATAAGGCATCAGGCTTGGTGTTCTTGCTACCCGGACGGTAAGAAATCACAAACTCGAAACGAGCGAAAAACAACGCCCAACGAGCTTGACGGGCATTAAGTCGTTTGGCAGAACGGATGTACTCAAGGTTCTTATGGTCTGTCCAAACGACAAAAGGAACGGTCGCCCCCTCCAACCACTGTCGCCATTCGCCTAGGGATAAGCGGATGGCGAGCAGTTCACGGTTACCCACATCATAGTTGCGCTCAGATGGCGACAGGCGATGAGAAAAATAAGCGCAAGGATGAACCTTATCGTCAGACTGGAAGCGCTGGGATAGAATGGCTCCCACGCCTACCTCTGAAGCGTCAACCTCGACAATGAATTGTCTAGTGACGTCAGGAGTAACGAGGATAGGAGCGGACGTAAAACGTTCTCTTAGAAGATCAAAAGCTCCCTGGGCGGAACCGGACCACTTAAAACACGTCTTGACAGAAGTAAGAGCTGTGAGAGGGGCAGCAACTTGGACCGAAATTACGAATGAAACGCCGATAGAAATTAGCGAAACCTAAAAGCGCTGCAACTCGACACGTGACCTTGGAACGGGCCAATCACTGACAGCTTGGACCTTAGCGGAATCCATCTGAATGCCTTCAGCGGAAATAACGGAACCGAGAAAAGTAACGGAGGAGACATGAAAAGAGCACTTCTCAGCCTTTACGTAGAGACAATTCTCTAAAAGGCGCTGTAGAACACGTCGAACGTGCTGAACATGAATCTCGAGTGACGGAGAAAAATCAGGATATCGTCAAGATAGACAAAAACAAAGATGTTCAGCATGTCTCTCAGAACATCATTAACTAATGCCTGAAAACAGCTGGCGCATTGGCGAGACCGAACGGCAGAACCCGGTACTCAAAATGCCTAACGGAGTGTTAAACGCCGTTTTCCACTCGTCCCCCTCCCTGATGCGCACGAGATGGTAAGCGTTACAAGGTCCAACTTAGTAAAGCACCTGGCTCCCTGCAGAATCTCGAAGGCTGATGACATAAGGGGAAGCGGATAACGATTCTTAACCGTTATGTCATTCAGCCCTCGATAATCCACGCAGGGGCGCAGAGTACCGTCCTTCTTCTTAACAAAAAGAACCCCGCCCCGGCCGGAGAAGAAGAAGGCACTATGGTACCGGCGTCAAGAGACACAGACAAATAATCCTCGAGAGCCTTACGTTCGGGAGCCGACAGAGAGTATAGTCTACCTCGGAGGAGTGGTCCCCGGAAGGAGATCAATACTACAATCATACGACCGGTGGGGAGGAAGGGAGTTGGCTCGGGACCGACTGAAGACCGTGCGCAGATCATGATATTCCTCCGGCACTCCTGTCAAATCGCCAGGTTCCTCCTGAGAAGTAGGGACAGAAGAAACGGGAGGGATGGCAGACATTAAACACTTCACATGACAAGAAACGTTCCAGGATAGGATAGAATTACTAGACCAATTAATAGAAGGATTATGACATACTAGCCAGGATGACCCAAAACAACAGGTGTAAACGGTGAACGGAAAATCAAAAAAGAAATAGTCTCACTGTGGTTACCAGATACTGTGAGAGTTAAAGGTAGTGTCTCAAATTTGATACTGGGAAGATGACTACCATCTAAGGCAAACATGGGCGTAGGGCTTGTCTAACAGTCTGAAAGGAATGTTATGTTTCCGAACCCATGCTTCGGTCCATGAAACAACCCTCAGCCCCAGAGTCAATCAAGGCACTGCATGTAGCACCGAACCGGTCCAGCGTAGATGGACCGACATAGTAGTACAAGATCTAGATGAAGAGACCTGAGTAGTAGCGCTCACCAGTAGCCCTCCGCTTACTGATGGGCTCTGGCCTCTTACTGGACATGAATTAACAAAATGTCCAGCAACTCCGCAATAGAGGCACAGGCGGTTGAGTGATCCTCCGTTCCCTCTCCTTAGTCGAGATGCGAATCCCTCCCAGCTGCATGGGCTCAGTCTCAAAGCCAGAGGAGGGAGATGGTTGCGATGCGGAGCAGGGAAACACCGTTGATGCGAGCTCTCTTCCACGAGCCCGGTGACGAAGATCTACCCGTCGTTCTATGCGGATGGCGAGAGCAATCAAAGAGTCCACATCTGAAGGAACCTCCCGGGAGAGAATCTCATCCTTAACCACTGCGTGGAGTCCCTCCAGAAAACGAGCGAGCAGCGCCGGCTCGTTCCACTCACTAGAGGCAGCAAGAGTGCGCAACTCAATAGAATAATCCGTTATGGACCGTTCACCTTGGCATAAGGAAGCCAGGGCCCTAGAAGCCTCCCTACCAAAAACTGAACGGTCAAAAACCCGAATCATCTCCTCTTTAAAGTTCTGGAACTTGTTAGAGCAATCAGCCCTTGCCTCCCAGATAGCTGTGCCCCATTCTCGAGCCCGGCCAGTAAGGAGTGAAATGACGTAAGCAACCCGAGCTCTCTCTCTAGAGTATGTGTTGGGTTGGAGAGAGAACACAATCTCACACTGCGTGAGAAAGGAGCGGCACTCAGTGGGCTGCCCGGAGTAACAAGGTGGGTTATTAACCCTAGGTTCTGGAGGCTCCTTGGATCTTGACGGCAGTGTAACGAGCGTCTGAAGTCGCTGGGTCCATTCCTTGGTCGGTTCCTTCTGTCATGCAGGTGAAAGAGGACCCAAAAGCGACTTAACAGAAACAGAGTTTATTCAAGTCCAAACAGAAAACGACAAATCCTGAATCCTTAACAGGAAATGTCCAAACAGGGAATAACAGAAATCCTCTAGTCTGTAGAGGGGAATAACAGGAGAAGCGGCCACAGACTGCAGGTCGCTTCCGGTAGGCGCAGGCCGTAGCTGACAGAGACACCTGCTCACACGCAGCATCTGATGAAGGCAAAAACACGACAGGACAGGGCGATACACAATCACAGCACGGTGAATTCTAAACAAGGAACCGACGGGACAGGAACGGAACACAAAGGAAGAAATAGGGACTCTAATCAGGGGAAAGGATCGGGAACAGGTGTGGGAAGACTAAATGATGATTAGGGGAATAGGAACAGCTGGGAGCAGGAACGGAACGATAGAGAGAAGAGAGAGAGCGAGAGAGTGAGAGAGGGAGGAGAGAGGGATAGAAAGAGGGAAAGAACCTAATAAGACCAGCAGAGGAAACGAATAGAATGGGGAGCACAGGGACAAGACATGATAATAAATGACAAACATGACA
>NW_025757050.1:0-5934 GCF_021184085.1 Oncorhynchus gorbuscha
ACCACATCACTCCCCTCCCACAACCATACTCCACAGTGAGTGTGATCATGCAACTGACAAATAGCTTTAGTAAACATGGAACAGCAATATCCATGGCTGTATGAACACCGTTAAATTCCAGTTTCAAGACTGAGGAACACAAAGACGAACATATGAATGGAATCATAACTTTATATGACAGGCAGTAAATCAAGTTATTTTTCTTCTCATATCCCCCAAGACAGACTATACAGAGTGATTTCATTCAAGACCTAAAACCCACAGTAGTGTGTACAGAAGAACCTCAGCAGCAGGGAATCTTTCCTCTTACTGCCGATCGTGCCAGTGTGTGTGTGACCGCCTTCAGTGTCTCCTCAGTGTATTCTGAGCCTCACAGCAAAGCTGACAGACAGGAGGTTTGGTCTCATCAGGCGATCGCCAGAGACTCCCTACACTTCCCTGACTCCTGTTCAATTTGAATGCCCAGTCAGACAGAGGCAGATAGACAGAAGGCAGGCAGACAAAGACAGACAGGTGGGCAGATAGACAGATGAACAAATCATCTTTATTCTGCAAATATATTCACATTCTGTTAAAGGTCCCCAAAGCACACATCCCCTGGAGTCGCTCCTCTTTTCAGTTCACTGCAGCTATCGCCTGGAACAAGCTGCAACCAGCACTCAAACTGGACAGTTTTATCTCCATCTCTTCATTCAGACTCAATCATAGACACTCTTCTGACAGTTGTGGCTGCTTTGTATAATGTATTGTCGTCTCTTCCTTCTTGACCTTTGTGCTGTTGACTTGCCCAATGTTTGTACCATGTTTTTGTGCTGCTACCATGTTGTCATGTTGCTACCATGCTGTGTTGTCATGTGTTGCTGCCTTGCTATGTTGTCTAAGGTCTCTATGCAGGGTTGTCTCTCTTCTTGTGATGTGTGTTTTGTTCTATATATATATATATATTTTTTTTATCCCAGGCCCCTGTCCCTGCAGGAGGCATTTTTGGTAGGCAGTCATTTTAAATAAGAATTTGTTCTTAACTGACCTGCCTAGTTAAACAAAGGTTAAATAAAATATAAATATTTGCATGTACAGGAATATGACTCGGTGAAATGGTGCTACCACAAACAAACAGATGACAGCTTTGCACACTCTTGCCATTCTCTCAAATCAGCTTCATGAGGTAGTCACCTGGAATGCATTTAAATGAACAGGTGTGCCTTGTTAAAAGTTAATTTGTGGAATTTCTTTCCTTCATGCGTTTGAGCCAATCTGTTGTGACAAGTTAGGAGTGGTATACAGAAGATAGCCCTATTTGGTAAAAGACCAAGTCCATATTATGTCAAGAACAGCTTAAATAAGCCAGAAAAAACGACAGTCCAACATTACATTAAGACATGAAGGTCAGTCAATCCGGAAGATAAAGAACTTTGAAAGTTTCTTCAAGTGCCGTCGCAAAAACCATCAAGCACTATGATGAAACTGTCTCTCATGAGGACCACCACAGGAAAGACCCAGAGTTACCTCTGCTGCAGAGGATACATTCATTAGTAACCAGACTCAGATTGCAGCCCAAATAAATGCTTCAGAGTTCAAGTAACAGACACATCTCAACATCAACTGTTCAGAGGAGACTGTGTGAATCAGGCCTTCATGGTCGAATTGCTGCAATGAAACCAGTACTAAAGTACACCAATAATAAGAAGAGACTTGCTTGGGCCAAGAAACACGAAATCTGTCCTTTGGTCCGATGAGCCCAAATTTGAGATTTTTGTTTCCGACCGCAGTGTCTTTGTGAGATGAAGAGTAGGTGAACGGATGATCTCTGCATGTGTTGTTCACATCGTGAAGCACGGAGATGGTGTGATGGTGCTTTGCTGGTGACACTGTCTGTGATTTATTTTGAATTCAATGCACGCTTAACCAGCATGACTACAACAGCATTCTGGAGCGATACTCCATCCCATCTGGTTTGTGCTTAGTGGGACTATAATTTGTTTTTCAACAGGACAATGACCCAACACACCTCCCAGGCTGTTTAAGGGCTATTTTACCAAGAAGGAGAGCGATGGAGTGCTCGTCAGATGACCTGGCCTCCACAATCACCCGACCTCAACCCAAATGAGATGGTTTGGGTTGAGTTGGACCGCAGAGTGAAGGAAAAACAGCCAAAAAGTGCTCAGCATATGTGGAACTCCTTCAAGAACATGAAAAAGCATTTCAGGTGAAGCTTGTTGAGAGAATGCCAAGAGTGTGTAAAACTGTTATCAAAGGGTGGTTACTTTGAAGAATATTTTTGATTTTTTTTAACATTTTTCGGTTACTACATGATTCCAT
Organism: Oncorhynchus gorbuscha; assembly: GCF_021184085.1. Classification (NCBI taxonomy): domain Eukaryota; kingdom Metazoa; phylum Chordata; class Actinopteri; order Salmoniformes; family Salmonidae; genus Oncorhynchus; species Oncorhynchus gorbuscha. The sequence continues at coordinate 2,320 of NW_025757050.1, forward strand.
ATGTGGCATTTCATAGTTTTGATTTCTTCATAAATTATTCTAGAATGTAGAAAATAGTATAAAATAAAGAAAAACCCTTGAATGAGTAGGTGTGTCCATACTTCTGACTGGTACTGAATGTAAACTCAGCAAAAAAGAAAAGGCCCCTGTCTTTCAAAGATCATTTGTAAAAAATCCAAATAATTTCACAGATCTTCATTATAAAGGGTTTAAACACCGTTTCCCATGCTTGTTCAATGAACCATAAACAATTTATGAACATGCACGTGGTCGTTAAGACACTAACAGCTTACAGACGGTAAGCAATTAAGGTCACAGTTATGAAAACTTAGGACACTAAAGAGGCTACTGACACTGAAAAACACCAAACGAAAGATGCCCAGGGTCCCTGCTCATCTGCGTGAATGTGGTTTAGGCATGCTGGACTGCAGATGTGCAGATGTGGCCAGGGAAATAGATTGTACCGTGAGAATCCTAAGACAGGGAGACAGGACGGACAGCTGATCGTCCTCGCAGTGGCAGACCACGTGTAACACCTGCACAGGATCGGTACATCCAAACATCACACCTGCGGGACAGGTACAGGATGGCAACAACTGACCGAGTTACACCAGGAACGCACAATCCCTCCTTTTATTTTTTATTTTACTAGGCAAGTCAGTTAAGAACAAATTCTTATTTTCAATGGCGGCCTAGGAACAGTGGGTTAACTGCCTGTTCAGGGGCAGAATGACATATTTGTACCTTGTCAACTCGGGGATTCGAACTTGCAACCTTACAGTTTACTAGTCCAACGCTCTAACCACTAGGCTACCCTGCCGCCCCATCAGTGCTGACTGTCCGCAATAGGCTGAGAGAGGCTGGACTGAGGGCTTGTAGGCCTGTTGAAGACAGGTCCTCACCAGACATCACCGGCAACGATGTCACCTAAGGGCACAAACCCACCGTTGCTGGACCAGACAGGACTGGCAAAAAGTGTTCTTCACTGACGAGTCACGGTTTTGTCTCACCAGGGGTGATGGTCGGTTCACGTTTACCGTCGAAGGAAGGAGCGTTATACGAGGCCTGTACTCTGGAGCAGGATGGATTTGGAGGGTCCGTCATAGTCTGGGCCATTCCCCTAGAAATGTCCGGGACCTTGCAGGTGCCTTGGTGGAAGAGTGGGGTAACACACACAGCAAGAACTGGCAAATCTGGTGCAGTCCATGAGGAGATGCATGGCAGTACTTAATGCAGCTGGTGGCCACACAGATACTGACTGTTACTTTTGATTTTGACCCCTTTGTTCAGGGACACATTATTCAATTTCTGTTAGTCACATGACTGTGGAACTTGTTCAGTTTATGTCTCAGTTGTTGAATCTTGTTATGTTCATACAAATATTTACACATGTTATGTTTGCTGAAAATAGCACTTGATTGTTGACAGTGAAAGAGGTTTCTTTTTTTGCTGAGTTTACATGAATGTTTACTGAATGTCTTTTGGAAAAAGTATCTACAGTAGAAACCTGCTGGATTATTCTGTTCCCACCTCTTGGCATACTGCGTTATATGAACTGATCTGTGAAAAGCCTGGAAGGGCAAAAAATGAGTTTGTCAAGCCTTAGTAAATGACTCACCTGCCACCTATTGGACAGATGGGTTACTACTGAATAATTCACACTTTTAGCTATCCAGATTCATTTGGTTTAAATCAGTGGTACACTTAAGTACTTAAATCGGTTTTTGGGGTATCTGACAACTTTTACTTCACTTCCTTTCTAATGAAAATAATGTACTTCACATACATTTCTCTTCACACCCAAAAGTACTAGTCAGTGGTGGAAAAGGTACCCAATTGTCATAGTCAAGTACAAGTAAAGATACCTTCATAGAAAATGACTCAAGTAAAAGTTACTCAGTAAAATACTACTTGAGTAAAAGTTAAAATATTTGGTTTAAAATATAGTTCAGCATCAAAAGTAAATGTAATTACAAAAATATACTTAAGTATCAAAAATAATGATACAAAAGTATTTACTTAATAAGGAATTTGAAATGAGTTATTACTTTACTTTTGATAATTAAGTACATTTAACCAATTACATTTACATTACATTTACATTTAAGTCATTTAGCAGACGCTCTTATCCAGAGCGACTTACAAATTGGTGCATTCACCTTATGACATCCAGTGGGACAGTCACTTAACAATAGTGCATCTAAAACTTAGGGGGGGGGTGGGGTGAGAGGGATTACTTAACCTATCCTAGGTATTCCTTAAAGAGGTGGGGTTTCAGGTGTCTCCGGAGGTGGTGATTGACTCCGCTGTCCTGGCGTCGTGAGGGAGTTTGTTCCACCATTGGGGGGCCAGGGCAGCGAACAGTTTTGACTGGGCTGAGCGGGAGCTGTACTTCCTCAGTGGTAGGGAGGCGAGCAGGCCAGAGGTGGATGAACGCAGTGCCCTTGTTTGGGTGTAGGGCCTGATCACAATGAGCTCGATGAGAGACATTGGCTCTTTGGAACCACTTTACGGTGATACTTGGGATCCTCCCTGAAGCGTCATATCACTGTGAAGAGTTCAAGTTGAAATACAACACATACTCATTGTCTCATGGTGTTGGATAGACTTGCTAAACATGATGTAATATTTAGCTAGACCTCTCTGCCCGTCATATACTGTACCTGCTGAGTTCCAGGTATGTATTGTAGGCATACTATGCAATGACACTCCACTCACATACATAATGTGTTTTCATTATTATTTCAAGAATGAGGATCTTCTATAATGGGGAACCAACAAATTTAGCAGGCACTCAATAAATCCCTCAGCTTGTTTATGCTGGAGAGAGACTTGTTATCTTCTCCCTGTTTTGACAGGAAAACAGGTTTGTGTTGGACGCTGGACAGAGAGGATACTCCAGTCCAGACCAGTCTTCTAGTCCATTCTTCATCATCAACTGGCTCTTTATGACCAGAAGGACATTAAATCAGTAGGGATATTCAGGGATTATTTCCAAAATGTCCTCGAGAGGCTATCTCAAGAGTGAGGGCTGGAAATTTCAGTCAACCATGTTTATGTGGAAAAACAGGGAGGGGGACCCTTTAAACCTGGAAGTCACAAATACATCAAGCTATAGACTTAAACCTTTATTGCAGTTTTCTCAATCGCTTTGGCTCAATTCTCGAATTAGAATATTTTTTTCAAAGCAATATTTTAAAATCTCTGAACAATAAGTTTCTTGTTCAAACCAGATGTAATTTTTTTTATTCATTTAAGCAAATTTCACAAGTTTTGGCACGTGTGCAAAAGAGTAAATAAATTGTCTACAATTTGCACAATTACTACGTGCACATGGCTTGCTGATCAAAACTGATTAATTGATTCTCAGTGAAAATGTCACTCTTCACAACTCATTCTTTAATCATGTGAACAATCACATGCAACATGATCCATTAAATTATCAAAATCTGTCAGACATCAAATCAAAGTTTATACCTTATAGTGAAATGCTTACTTACAGGCTCTAACCAATAGAGCAAAAAAAGGTATTAGGTGAACAATAGGTTGGTAAAGAAATAAAAACAACAGTGAAAAATAACAATAGCGAGGCTACATACAGTAGCGGTTACATTT
>NW_025757051.1:0-5933 GCF_021184085.1 Oncorhynchus gorbuscha
GTGACAGGCTGAGAGGTGAATATGACAGGCTGAGAGGTGAACATGACAGGCTGAGAGGTGAACATGACAGGCTGAGAGGTGAATATGACAGGCTGAGAGGTGAACATGACAGGCTGAGAGGTGAACATGACAGGCTGAGAGGTGAATATGACAGGCTGAGAGGTGAACATGACAGGCTGAGAGGTGAACATGACAGGCTGAGAGGTGAACATGACAGGCTGAGAGGTGTGTGTTATCTCACTGTAGCACGGCTCGAGGCGTGGGTCGAGCCAGGAGGTGGTTTTGTTCTTGTGGTTGATGTAGTAGATCTCTCCCTCAGAGGTGCCGGCCTGTTCCCAGCCGTCAGGGAGAGGACCTGAGAGAGACAGGCACATACACAGGGAGATTAGGCTGCGGCTGGGCAGGCAGGGTGTGTGTGGTGATTCTGCTAAGGCATACTGTCTGTCCAGCGTGTGGAAACAGAAGGAGGGCTGTAATCACAGAGTGATACTGAATAGATCCGCAACAGCTAGTTTCAGGAAACCCACCAATAAAGGCAGAAAGTCATCTGGATGGGTGTGTTCAACATCTGTTCAAAACCTAACTACGAGCAGCCGATAAGGGGTCCAAACAACATGTCAGACCAAATAGAGATGATTAGAAGCTCAAATAACAACCGCTATTGAATGAATAAAGTTACCGATTTTAAATTAATATACAGATTATTCGATTTGAGCCGTCTCAGTTGATTCATTAACATGACTCTAGTCAGTGAACTGTCTCAGTTGATTCACTAACATGACTCTAGTCAGTGAACTGTCTCAGTTGATTCACTAACATGACTCTAGTCAGTGAACTGTCTCAGTTGATTCACTAACATGACTCTAGTCAGTGAGCTGTCTCAGTTGATTCACTAACATGACTCTAGTCAGTGAACTGTCTCAGTTGATTCACTAACATGACTCTAGTCAGAGAGCCGTCTCAGTTGATTCACTAATATGACTCTAGTCAGTGAACTGTCTCAGTTGATTCACTAACATGACTCTAGTCAGTGAACTGTCTCAGTTGATTCACTAACATGACTCTAGTCAGTGAGCTGTCTCAGTTGATTCACTAACATGACTCTAGTCAGTGAGCCGTCTCAGTTGATTCACTAACATGACTCTAGTCAGTGAACTGTCTCAGTTGATTCACTAACATGACTCTAGTCAGTGAACTGTCTCAGTTGATTCACTAACATGACTCTAGTCAGTGAGCTGTCTCAGTTGATTCACTAACATGACTCTAGTCAGTGAGCCGTCTCAGTTGATTCACTAATATGACTCTAGTCAGTGAACTGTCTCAGTTGATTCACTAACATGACTCTAGTCAGTGAACTGTCTCAGTTGATTCACTAACATGACTCTAGTCAGTGAGCCGTCTCAGTTGATTCACTAACATGACTCTAGTCAGTGAACTGTCTCAGTTGATTCACTAACATGACTCTAGTCAGTGAACTGTCTCAGTTGATTCACTAACATGACTCTAGTCAGTGAACTGTCTCAGTTGATTCACTAACATGACTCTAGTCAGTGAACTGTCTCAGTTGATTCACTAACATGACTCTAGTCAGTGAGATGTCTCAGTTGATTCACTAACATGACTCTAGTCAGTGAGCTGTCTCAGTTGATTCACTAACATGACTCTAGTCAGTGAACTGTCTCAGTTGATTCACTAACATGACTCTAGTCAGTGAACTGTCTCAGTTGATTCACTAACATGACTCTAGTCAGTGAGCTGTCTCAGTTGATTCACTAACATGACTCTAGTCAGTGAGCCGTCTCAGTTGATTCACTAACATGACTCTAGTCAGTGAACTGTCTCAGTTGATTCACTAACATGACTCTAGTCAGTGAACTGTCTCAGTTGATTCACTAACATGACTCTAGTCAGTGAACTGTCTCAGTTGATTCACTAACATGACTCTAGTCAGTGAACTGTCTCAGTTGATTCACTAACATGACTCTAGTCAGTGAGCTGTCTCAGTTGATTCACTAACATGACTCTAGTCAGTGAACTGTCTCAGTTGATTCACTAACATGACTCTAGTCAGAGAGCCGTCTCAGTTGATTCACTAACATGACTCTAGTCAGTGAACTGTCTCAGTTGATTCACTAACATGACTCTAGTCAGTGAACTGTCTCAGTTGATTCACTAACATGACTCTAGTCAGTGAGCTGTCTCAGTTGATTCACTAACATGACTCTAGTCAGTGAGCCGTCTCAGTTGATTCACTAACATGACTCTAGTCAGTGAACTGTCTCAGTTGATTCACTAACATGACTCTAGTCAGTGAACTGTCTCAGTTGATTCACTAACATGACTCTAGTCAGTGAGCTGTCTCAGTTGATTCACTAACATGACTCTAGTCAGTGAGCCGTCTCAGTTGATTCACTAACATGACTCTAGTCAGTGAACTGTCTCAGTTGATTCACTAACATGACTCTAGTCAGTGAACTGTCTCAGTTGATTCACTAACATGACTCTAGTCAGTGAGCCGTCTCAGTTGATTCACTAACATGACTCTAGTCAGTGAACTGTCTCAGTTGATTCACTAACATGACTCTAGTCAGTGAACTGTCTCAGTTGATTCACTAACATGACTCTAGTCAGTGAACTGTCTCAGTTGATTCACTAACATGACTCTAGTCAGTGAGATGTCTCAGTTGATTCACTAACATGACTCTAGTCAGTGAGCTGTCTCAGTTGATTCACTAACATGACTCTAGTCAGTGAACTGTCTCAGTTGATTCACTAACATGACTCTAGTCAGTGAACTGTCTCAGTTGATTCACTAACATGACTCTAGTCAGTGAGCTGTCTCAGTTGATTCACTAACATGACTCTAGTCAGTGAACTGTCTCAGTTGATTCACTAACATGACTCTAGTCAGAGAGCCGTCTCAGATGATTCACTAACATGACTCTAGTCAGTGAGCCGTCTCAGTTGGTTCACTAACATGACTTCTGTCTCTGTCGTCTCGTTCTACCTCTCTCTAACCCCACCTATGAATAGTCTAGTTCTACCTCTCTCTAACCCCACCTAGGAATAGTCTAGTTCTACCTCTCTCTAACCCACCTAGGAATAGTCTAGTTCTACCTCTCTCTAACCCCACCTAGGAATAGTCTAGTTCTACCTCTCTCTAACCCCACCTATGAATAGTCTAGTTCTACCTCTCTCTAACCCCACCTATGAATAGTCTAGTTCTACCTCTCTCTAACCCCACCTAGGAATAGTCTAGTTCTACCTCTCTCTTAACCCACCTATGAATACTCTAGTTCTACCTCTCTCTTAACCTACCTATGAATAGTCTAGTTCTACCTCTCTCTAACCCCCCTATGAATAGTCTAGTTCTACCTCTCTCTAACCCCACCTATGAATAGTCTAGTTCTACCTCTCTCTAACCCCACCTATGAATAGTCTAGTTCTACCTCTCTCTAACCCCACCTATGAATAGTCTAGTTCTACCTCTCTCTAACCCCACCTAGGAATAGTCTAGTTCTACCTCTCTCTTAACCCACCTATGAATAGTCTAGTTCTACCTCTCTCTAACCCCACCTATGAATAGTCTAGTTCTACCTCTCTCTAACCCCACCTATGAATAGTCTAGTTCTACCTCTATCTAAGCCCACCTAGGAATAGTCTAGTTCTACCTCTCTCTTAACCCACCTATGAATAGTCTAGTTCTACCTCTCTCTTAACCCACCTATGAATAGTCTAGTTCTACCTCTCTCTAACCCCAAATAGGAAGTCTAGTTCTACCTCTCTCTAACCCCACCTATGAATAGTCTAGTTCTACCTCTCTCTAACCCCACCTATGAATAGTCTAGTTCTACCTCTCTCTAACCCCACCTATGAATAGTCTAGTTCTACCTCTCTCTAACCCCACCTATGAATAGTCTAGTTCTACCTCTCTCTAACCCCACCTATGAATAGTCTAGTTCAAATCAAATCAAATCAAATCAAATCAAATTTTATTTGTCACATACACATGGTTAGCAGATGTTAATGCGAGTGTAGCGAAATGCTTGTGCTTCTAGTTCCGACAATGCAGTGATAACCAACAAGTAATCTAACTAATAATTCCAAAACTACTGTCTTATACACAGTGTAAGGGGATAAGGAACATGTACATAAGGATATATGAATGAGTGATGGTACAGAGCAGCATACAGTAGATGGTATCGAGTACAGTATATACATATGAGATGAGTGTGTAGACAAAGTAAACAAAGTGGCATAGTTAAAGTGGCTAGTGATACATGTGTTACATAAGGATGCAGATCGATGATGTAGAGTACAGTATATACATATGCATATGAGATGAATAATGTAGGGTAAGTAACATTATATAAGGTAGCATTGTTTAAAGTGGCTAGTGATATATTTACATCATTTCCCATCAATTCCCATTATTAAAATGGCTGGAGTTGGGTCAGTGTCAATGACAGTGTGTTGGCAGCAGCCACTCAGTGTTAGTGGTGGCTGTTTAACAGTCTGATGTCCTTGAGATAGAAGCTGTTTTCAGTCTCTCGTCCCAGTTTCTGATGCACCTGTACTGACTACTTTCTGGATGATAGAAGGGGGTGAACAGGCAGTGGTTCGGTGCGGTTGATGTCCTTGGATGATCTTTATGGCCTTCCTGTAACAACGGGTGGTGTAGGAAAAGTCCTGGAGGGTAGGTAGGTTTGCCCTCGGTGATGCGTTGTGCAGTCCTCACTACCCTCTGAGAGCCTTACGGTTGAGGGCGGAGCAGCCGCCCGACCAGGCGGTGATACAGCCCGCCAGGATGCTCGATTGTGCATCTGTAGAAGTTTGTGAGTGCTTTTGGTGACAAGCCAATTTTTTCAGCCTCCTGAGGTTGAATAGGCGCTGCTGTTCTTCTCTCACGACGCTGTCAGTGTGAGTGGACCAATTCAGTTTGTCTGTGATGTGTATGCCGAGGAACTTAAAACTAGCTACCCCTCTCCACTACCGTTCCATCTGAGGTTATTTTCCCTGACACCACACTCCGAGGGCCCTCACCTCCTCCCTGTAGGCCGTCTCCCGTCGTTGTTGGTAATCAAGCCTACCACTGTTGTGTCGTCCGCAAACTTGATGATTGAGTTGAGTGCGTGGCCACGCAGTCGTGGGTGAACAGGGAGTACAGGAGAGGGCTCAGAACGCACTTGTGGGGCCCCCGTGTTGAGGATCAGCGGGGAGGAGATGTTGTTGCCTACCTCACCACCTGGGGGCGGCCCGTCAGGAAGTCCAGTACCCAGTTGCACAGGGCGGGGTCGAGACCCAGGGTCTCGAGCTTGATGACGAGCTTGAGGGTACTATGGTGTTGAATGCCGAGCTGTAGTCGATGAACAGCATTCTCACATAGGTATTCCTCTTGTCCAGGTGGGTTAGGGCAGTGTGCAGTGTGGTTGAGATTGCATCGTCTGTGGACCTATTTGGGCGGTAAGCAAATTGGAGTGGGTCTAGGTGTCAGGTAGGGTGGAGGTGATATGGTCCTTGACTAGTCTCTCAAAGCACTTCATGATGACGGAAGTGAGTGCTACAGGGCGGTAGTCGCTTGGGCTCAGTTACCTTAGCATCTTGTAGTCCGTGATTGACTGTAGACCCTGCCACATGCCTCTTGTGTCTGAGCCATTGAATTGAGATTCCACTTTGTCTCTGTACTGACGCTTAGCTTGTTTGATAGCCTTACGGAGGGAATAGCTGCACTGTTTGTATTCAGTCATGTTGCCAGACACCTTGCCCTGATTAAAAGCAGTGGTTCGCGCTTTCAGTTTCACGCGAATGCTGCCATCAATCCACGGTTTCTGGTTAGGGAATGTTTTTATCGTTGCTATGGGAACGACATCTCGACATACGCTCTAATGAACTCGCATAACCGAATCAGCGTGATTCGTCAATATTCCCATCTG
>NW_025757052.1:0-5933 GCF_021184085.1 Oncorhynchus gorbuscha
GTGACCAATAACATCTGCTGACCATGTGCATGTGACCAATAACATCTGCGGACCATGTGACCAATAACATCTGCTGACCATGTGACCAATAACATCTGCTGACCAGTGACCAATAACATCTGCTGACCATGTGACCAATAACATCTGCTGACCATGTGTATGTGACCAATAACATCTGCTGACCATGTGTATGTGACCAATAACATCTGCTGACCATGTGTATGTGACCAATAACATCTGCTGACCATGTGTATGTGACCAATAACATCTGCTGACCAACCGTGTATGTGACCAATAACATCTGCTGACCATGTGACCAATAACATCTGCTGACCATGTGACCAATAACATCTGCTGACCATGTGACCAATAACATCTGCTGACCATGTGACCAATATCCTGCTGACCATGTGATAACATCTGCCTTTGACCAATAACATCTGCTGACCATGTATGTGACCAATAACATCTATGACCATGTGTATGTGACCAATAACATCTGCTGACCATGTGTATGTGACCAATAACATCTGCTGACCATGTGTATGTGACCAATAACATCTGCTGACCATGTGTATGTGACCAATAACATCTGCTGACCATGTGTATGTGACCAATAACATCTGCTGACCATGTGTATGTGACCAATAACATCTGCTGACCATGTGTATGTGACCAATAACATCTGCTGACCATGTGTATGGGACCAATAACATCTGCTGACCATGTGTATGGGACCAATAACATCTGCTGACCATGTGTATGTGACCAATAACATTTAATTTGTATGTGTTTGTTGTATTCACGCAGGGCTCATGTGTAAAATAAACCCTAGTCTTAGTATGATTTCAGTAACCATCTCTGAAATCTACTGATAGGATCAAGTGGAATCAGTGAAGTGAATGAGTGTGTGGACTCTGGACACTTCCGCTGAAGGCCACTAGATGGCAGACTAACCACTGAGTGTGTTTAGAGTCTGGACATTTCCGCTGAAGGCCACTAGATGGCAGACTAACCACGGAGTCATAACATTATCTGAGTGGATTAGTTTGACAAGATTTGAATGTAATTCATTATACCAATGAATCATTATGATAAAAGGCAAAAACATGTCAGAGATGCACCATTTGATTTGGAATGTTTCATTTCCATGTTTTATTTCAACATGTACAGCAAAGACTGTTCCCTCTAATGTTGGCCTCCTCCCTTCCTTTATGTAGCATGGAGATGCTGGTCATCGTGTGCAGTAACAGACATTAAAGGACTGTAACAGTCAGTATTGGAGAGTAAATGACAGTCACTGACAACAACAGACGGTAACATTAACAGACAGTAACATTAACAGACGGTAACATCAACAGACAGTAACATTAACAGACAGTAACATTAACAGACAGTAACATTAACAGACAGTAACAGACAGTAACATTAACAGACAGTAACATTAACAGACGGTAACAGACAGTAACATTAACAGACGGTAACAGACAGTAACATTAACAGACAGTAACAGACAGTAACATTAACAGACAGTAACATTAACAGACAGTAACATTAACAGACGGTAACATTAACAGACAGTAACAGTGACTGCCTGTAACAGACAGTAACATTAACAGACAGTAACATTAACAGACAGTAACATTAACAGACTGTAACATTAACAGACAGTAACATTAACAGACAGTAACATTAACAGACAGTAACATTAACAGACAGTAACATTAACAGACAGTAACATTAACAGACAGTAACATTAACAGACAGTAACAGTGACATAGCCTGTAACAGACAGTAACATTAACAGACAGTAACAGTGACTGCCTGTAACAGACAGTAACATTAACAGACTGTAACATTAACAGACAGTAACATTAACAGACAGTAACATTAACAGACAGTAACATTAACAGACAGTAACATTAACAGACGGTAACATTAACAGACGGTAACATCAACAGACGGTAACATTAACAGACAGTAACATTAACAGACAGTAACATCAACAGACAGTAACATTAACAGACAGTAACATTAACAGACAGTAACATTAACAGACAGTAACAGACAGTAACATTAACAGACAGTAACATTAACAGACAGTAACAGACAGTAACATTAACAGACAGTAACAGACAGTAACATTAACAGACAGTAACAGACAGTAACATTAACAGACAGTAACATTAACAGACAGTAACAGACAGTAACATTAACAGACAGTAACAGACAGTAACATTAACAGACAGTAACATTAACAGACAGTACCCTCCACTCCAGAGCTGAGCCCTGCTGTTGTTGCTGTCTCTCAGTCAGATGGCAACCTGATCTGAACTGGCCCCTAAACCCTTTAAAGTCCAATTCAACCTGATCTGAACTGGCCCCTAAACCCTTTAAAGTCCAATTCAACCTGATCTGAACTGGCCCCTAAACCCTTTAAAGTCCAATTCAACCTGATCTGAACTGGCCCCTAAACCCTTTAAAGTCCAATTCAACCTGATCTGAACTGGCCCCTAAACACTTTAAAGTCCAATTCAACCTGATCTGAACTGGCCCCTAAACCCTTTAAAGTCCAATTCAACCTGATCTGAACTGGCCCCTAAACCCTTTAAAGTCCAATTCAACCTGATCTGAACTGGCCCCTAAACCCTTTAAAGTCCAATTCAACCTGATCTGAACTGGCCCCTAAACCCTTTAAAGTCCAATTCAACCTGATCTGAACTGGCCCCTAAACCCTTTAAAGTCCAATTCAACCTGATCTGAACTGGCCCCTAAACCCTTTAAAGTCCAATTCAACCTGATCTGAACTGGCCCCTAAACCCTTTAAAGTCCAATTCAACCTGATCTGAACTGGCCCCTAAACCCTTTAAAGTCCAATTCAACCTGATCTGAACTGGCCCCTAAACACTTTATAGTCCAAGTCAATTAGCACAACAATCCCCAAGCTGCCGTGAAGAAAGGCTCTGGCAAGTTAGAAAAGAGTAGAAAGGAGCTCAATGATCCATGGTGTGGGATTGTCTGTCTGTCTGTCTGGACAGTTGGTGTGGGATTGTCTGTCTGTCTGTCTGGACAGTTGGTGTGGGATTGTCTGTCTGTCTGTCTGGACAGTTGGTGTGGGATTGTCTGTCTGTCTGGACAGTTGGTGTGGGATTGTCTGTCTGTCTGGACAGTGGTCCTTCTGTAGCTCAGTTGGTAGAGCATGGCGCTTGTAACGCCAGGGTAGTGGGTTCGATCCCCGGGACCACCCATACGTAGAATGTATGCACACATGACTGTAAGTCGCTTTGGATAAAAGCGTCTGCTAAATGGCATATATTATTATTATATTATAAGTAAGACCCCCCCCAGGGTTCAGAATTTTGGAATAGACTCCCATTCATCTCATGAGTTTAAATTCAAAATGAACTGGCCACACCCCAAAAGATGTAGAATTTGAGTTTGAGCCGGCAGGAAGTGGAATGTAATGCAGTCGAATAAATTCCACTCAGTCGTAGAACATGACTGTTTCATTGGTCACCCTTTCAGACACCCCAGAATATATCACGTTTCTCTGGAGACAATGTTCATCTACCCTTAACCTGAAATGCCTAAAACAGAAAATTATATTTTATCTGGGAACAATGCAGTTATATTAGAACCTACCTTATATACTGAACCAAAATATAAACGCAACAATTTCAAAGATTTTACTGAGTTACAGATCATAACAGGAAATCAGTCAATTGAAATAAATAAATAAATAAAGCCATCATCTATGGATTTCACATGACTGGGCAGGGTGGCATTGGCCCACCCACTGGGGAGCCAGTTCGAACCAATCGGAATGAGTTTTTCAACACAAAAGGGCTTTTTTTACAGAAGGAAATATTCCTCAGTTTCATCAACTGTCCGGGTGGCTGGTCTCAGACGATCCCGCAGGTGAAGAAGTCGGATGTGGAGGTCCTGGGCTGGTGTGGTTACACATGGTCTGTGGATGTGGAGGTCCTGGGCTGGCGTGGTTCACGTGGTCTGTGGATGTGGAGGTCCTGGGCTGGCGTGGTTACACGTGGTCTGTGGATGTGGAGGTCCTGGGCTGGCGTGGTTACACGTGGTCTGTGGATGTGGAGGTCCTGGGCTGGCGTGGTTACACGTGGTCTGTGGATGTGGAGGTCCTGGGCTGGCGTGGTTACACGTGGTCTGTGGATGTGGAGGTCCTGGGCTGGCGTGGTTACACGTGGTCTGTGGATGTGGAGGTCCTGGGCTGGCGTGGTTACACGTGGTCTGTGGATGTGGAGGTCCTGGTCTAGCGTGGTTACACGTGGTCTGTGGATGTGGAGGTCCTGGGCTGGCGTGGTTACACGTGGTCTGTGGATGTGGAGGTCCTGGGCTGGCGTGGTTACACGTGGTCTGTGGATGTGGAGGTCCTGGGCTGGCGTGGTTGCACGTGGTCTGTGGATGTGGAGGTCCTGGGCTGGCGTGGTTACACGTGGTCTGTGGATGTGGAGGTCCTGGGCTGGCGTGGTTACACGTGGTCTGTGGATGTGGAGGTCCTGGGCTGGCGTGGTTACACGTGGTCTGCGGTTGTGAGGCCGGTTGGACGTACTGCTAAATTCTATTTAAAAAAATTGCCGGCAGCTTATGGTAGAGAAATTGATATTAAATGACCTGGCAACAGCTCTGGTGGACATTTCTGTGGTCAGCATGCCAATTGCACACTCCCTCAAAAAGAAAGACATCTGTGGCTTTGTGTTGTGTGACAAAACTGCACATTTCAGAGTGGCCTTTTATTGTCCCCAGCACAAGGTGCACCTCTGTACCGATCATGCTGTTTAATCATCTTCTTGATATGCCACACCTGTCAGGTGGATGGATTAGCTTGGCAGAGAATACATGTTCACTAACAGGGATGTAAAGAAAATTGTGCACAAAACTTGAGAGGAATAAGCTTTTTGTGAGTTAGAAAAAATTCTGGGTTATTTTATTTCAGCTCGTAAAACATGGGACCAACACTTTACATCAGGGGTGTCAAACTCATTTCGCATCGTGGGCCACATACGGCCTAGGGAGATGTCAAGTGGGCCGGACCATTAAAATTATACCATACTCTGCTATAAATAACCAAAATATCATGTCTTTCCTTTGTTTTGGTGTAAAGAAGCACAAGAACATTAGGAAAATATTGAAATTTAATGAACTATCCTTTTACAAAACATTTCATGAAACACCTCATATTTCCTTAGACAAATGTGCAATTTACTTTTATCATTCACAAATATGCATTGCAACTGATCCCACTGATTGTACAAAGGCTAGCAATTAGGTAGCTGGCTTTTACCGCTGCTTCACTGACTTCTCGGCTCTGGATGAAAGTTGACTGCTGTTTCCTCAGACCCGCCAGCAATTCGTTAATCTTATCTCTTCTCAGTTGTCCTTGCAAGCCGTCATATTTTTCGCTGTGATGAGTCTCGTAGTGGCGTCGAATATTATATTCCTTCAATACCGAAACTTGTTGCAAACACACCAAGCACAAAGGTTTTCCGTGCATCTCTGTAAATAAATAGGACGTGGTCCATTTTCTTTGAAAATTCTACACTCCTTATCTACTTTTCTCCGTTTGGATAACGACATTTTGGCTAATGAGGGTGTAGCGGAGAGGTAGAGACCAAGGTATTAACAACGTCGTAACAAGCAGCAGATGGCGCATTGATACCGTCTGCTGTTTTCAGTCTGTCTCAGTGATGCGGCTTGTCTTCTACTCTGATGGAAAGAGTGCGCCCCTTAGCGGATAATCCATGAATTGCAGCGAATTAAAATATTAATTCCATGTCTTTTATGCATTTTTTCCACTTTCAAATTATCCTGCGGGCCTGATCGAACCTCCTTGGGGGCCGGTTCCGGCCCGCGGGCCGTATGTTTGACACCCCTGCTTTACATGTTGCGTTTATATTTGTGTT
>NW_025757053.1:0-5932 GCF_021184085.1 Oncorhynchus gorbuscha
ACGTTAGGCTCCAGATGATCTAGTGTTGTTACACGTTAGGCTCCAGATGATCTAGTGTTGTTACACGTTAGGCTCCAGATGATCTAGTGTTGTTACACGTTAGGCTCCAGATGATTCAGTGTTGTTACACGTTAGGCTCCAGATGATCTTGTGTTGTTACGTTAGGCTCCAGATGATCTAGTGTTGTTACGAAGTAGGCTCCATAGATGATCTAGTGTTGTTACGTTAGGGCCCAGATGATCTTGTGTTGTTACGTTAGGCTCCAGATGATCTAGTGTTGTCACGTTAGGCTCCAGATGATCTAGTGTTGTTACACGTTAGGCTCCAGATGATCTAGTGTTGTCACGTTGGGGCTCGAGATGATCTAGTGTTGTTACACGTTAGGCTCCAGATGATCTAGTGTTGTTACACGTTAGGCTGCAGATGATCTAGTGTTGTTCACGTTAGGCTAGGCTCCAGATGATCTAGTGTTGTTACACGTTAGGCTCAGATGATCTAGTGTTGTTAGTGTTGTTACACGTTAGGCTCAGATGATCTAGTGTTGTTACACGTTAGGCTCAGATGATCTTGTGTTGTTCGTTAGGCTCAGATGATCTAGTGTTGTTACGTTAGGCTCCAGTTGATCTAGTGTTGTCACGTTAGGCTCCAGATGATCTAGTGTTATCACACGTTAGGCTCCAGGTGATCTAGTGTTGTCATGTTAGGCTCAGATGATCTAGTGTTGTTACGTTAGGCTCCAGATGATCTGTGTTGTCACACGTTAGGCTCCAGATGATCTAGTGTTATCACACGTTAGGCTCCAGATGATCTAGTGTTGTTACAGATGATCTAGTGTTGTCACGTTAGGCTCCAGATGATCAAGTGTTGTACGTTAGGCTCCAGATGATCTAGTGTTGTCACGTTAGGCTGCAGATGATCTAGTGTTGTCACGTTAGGCTCCAGATGATCTAGTGTTGTCACGTTAGGCTCCAGATGATCTAGTGTTGTTACACGTTAGGCTCCAGATGATCTAGTGTTGTTACACGTTAGGCTCCAGATGATCTAGTGTTGTCACGTTAGGCTCCAGATGATCTAGTGTTGTCACGTTAGGCTGCAGATGATCTAGTGTTGTCACCTTAGGGGCTGCAGATGATCTAGTGTTGTCACGTTAGGCTCCAGATGATCTAGTGTTGTCACGTTAGGCTCCAGATGATCTAGTGTTGTTACGTTAGGCTCCAGATGATCTAGTGTTGTCACGTTAGGCTCCAGATGATCTTGTGTTGTTGATCGTTAGTTAGGCTCCAGATGATCTAGTGTTGTCACGTTAGGCTCAGATGATCTAGTGTTGTTACACGTTAGGCTCCAGATGATCTAGTGTTGTCACGTTAGGCTGCAGATGATCTAGTGTTGTCACGTTAGGCTCGAGATGATCTAGTGTTGTTACACGTTAGGCTGCAGATGATCTAGTGTTGTTACACGTTAGGCTCCAGATGATCTAGTGTGTTGTTCACACGTTAGGCTCCAGATGATCTAGTGTTGTCACGTTAGGCTCCAGATGATCTAGTGTTGTTACACGTTAGGCTCCAGATGATCTAGTGTTGTCACGTTAGGCTCCAGATGATCTAGTGTTGTCACGTTAGGCTGCAGATGATCTAGTGTTGTCACGTTAGGGCTCCAGATGATCTAGTGTTGTCACTTTAGGCTCCAGATGATCTAGTGTTGTTACACGTTAGGCTCCAGATGATCTAGTGTTGTCACGTTAGGCTCCAGATGATCTAGTGTTGTTACACGTTAGGCTGCAGATGATCTAGTGTTGTCACACGTTAGGCTCCAGATGATCTAGTGTTGTCACACGTTAGGCTCAGATGATCTAGTGTTGTTACACGTTAGGCTCCAGATGATCTAGTGTTGTTACACGTTAGGCTCCAGATGATCTAGTGTTGTTACACGTTAGGCTCCAGATGATCTAGTGTTGTCACGTTAGGCTCCAGATGATCTAGTGTTGTTACACGTTAGGCTGCAGATGATCTAGTGTTGTCACGTTAGGCTCCAGATGATCTAGTGTTGTCACGTTAGGCTCAGATGATCTAGTGTTGTTACGTTAGGCTCCAGATGATCTAGTGTTAGTGTTGTTACACGTTAGGCTCCAGATGATCTAGTGTTGTCACGTTAGGCTGCAGATGATCTAGTGTTGTCACGTTAGGCTCCAGATGATCTAGTGTTGTCACGTTAGGCTGCAGATGATCTAGTGTTGTTACACGTTAGGCTCCAGATGATCTAGTGTTGTTACACGTTAGGCTCCAGATGATCTAGTGTTGTCACGTTAGGCTGCAGATGATCTAGTGTTGTTACGTTAGGCTCCAGATGATCTAGTGTTGTCACGTTAGGCTGCAGATGATCTAGTGTTGTTACGTTAGGCTCCAGATGATCTAGTGTTGTTACACGTTAGGCTCCAGATGATCTAGTGTTGTTACACGTTAGGCTCCAGATGATCTAGTGTTGTTACACGTTAGGCTCCAGATGATCTAGTGTTGTTACGTTAGGCTCCAGATGATCTAGTGTTGTACACGTTAGGCTCCAGATGATCTAGTGTTGTTACACAGATGATCTAGTGTTGCGTTAGGCTCAGATGATCTAGTGTTGTCACACGTTAGGCTGCAGATGATCTAGTGTTGTCACACGTTAGGCTCCAGATGATCTAGTGTTGTCACACGTTAGGGCTGCAGATGATCTAGTGTTGTCACGTTAGGCTCCAGATGATCTAGTGTTGTTACACTTTAGGCTCCAGATGATCTAGTGTTGTTACACGTTAGGCAGATGATCCACGTTGATCTAGTGTTGTCACACGTTAGGCTCCAGATGATCTAGTGTTGTCACGTTAGGCTGCAGATGATCTAGTGTTGTCACGTTAGGCTCCAGATGATCTAGTGTTGTTACACGTTAGGCTCCAGATGATCTAGTGTTGTTACGTTAGGCTCCAGATGATCTAGTGTTGTTCACGTTAGGCTCCAGATGATCTAGTGTTGTCACGTTAGGCTCCAGATGATCTAGTGTTGTTACACGTTAGGCTCCAGATGATCTAGTGTTGTACACGTTAGGCTCCAGATGATCTAGTGTTGTTCACGTTAGGCTGCAGATGATCTAGTGTTGTTACACGTTAGGCTCCAGATGATCTAGTGTTGTGTTACGTTAGGCTCCAGATGATCTAGTGTTGTTACACGTTAGGCTCCAGATGATCTAGTGTTGTCACGTTAGGCTCCAGATGATCTACACGTTAGGCTCCAGATGATCTTGTGTTGTTGTTAGGCTCCAGATGATCTAGTGTTGTTAGGCTGCAGATGATCTAGTGTTGTCACGTTAGGCTCCAGATGATCTAGTGTTGTTACACGTTAGGCTCCAGATGATCTAGTGTTGTCACACGTTAGGCTGCAGATGATCTAGTGTTGTCACGTTAGGCTGCAGATGATCTAGTGTTGTCACACGTTAGGCTCCAGATGATCTAGGTTGTTACGTTAGGCTCCAGATGATCTAGTGTTGTTACACGTTAGGCTGCAGATGATCTAGTGTTGTTGTTAGGCTTCAGATGATCTAGTGTTGTTACACGTTAGGCTCCAGATGATCTAGTGTTGTTATTAGGCTGCAGATGATCTAGTGTTGTCACACGTTAGGCTCCAGATGATCTAGTGTTGTCACGTTAGGGCTGCAGATGATCTAGTGTTGTTACACGTTAGGCTCCAGATGATCTAGTGTTGTTACACGTTAGGCTCCAGATGATCTAGTGTTGTCACGTTAGGCTCCAGATGATCTTGTGTTGTTACGTTAGGCTCCAGATGATCTAGTGTTGTTACGTTAGGCTCCAGATGATCTAGTGTTGTTACGTTAGGCTCCAGATGATCTAGTGTTGTTACGTTAGGCTCGAGATCTAGTGTTGTCACGTTAGGCTCCAGATGATCTATAGTGTTGTTACACGTTAGGCTCCAGATGATCTAGTGTTGTTACACGTTAGGCTGCAGATGATCTAGTGTTGTTACACGTTAGGCTCCAGATGATCTAGTGTTGTTACACGTTAGGCTCCAGATGATCTAGTGTTGTTGGCACGTTAGGCTCCAGATGATCTAGTTGTTACGTTAGGCTCCAGATGATCGTTACTAGGCTCCAGATGATCTAGTGTTGTCACGTTAGGCTCCAGATGATCTAAAGTTGTTACGTTAGGCTCCAGATGATCTAGTGTTGTTGTTAGGCTCCAGATGATCTAGTGGTTACTCCAGATGGATCTAGTGTTGTCACGTTAGGCTGCAGATGATCTAGTGTTGTCACGTTAGGCTCCAGATGATCTAGTGTTGTTCATGTTAGGCTCCAGATGATCTAGTGTTGTTACGTTAGGCTCCAGATGATCTAGTGTTGTCACACGTTAGGCTGCAGATGATCTAGTGTTATCACGTTAGGCTCCAGATGATCTAGTGTTGTCACGTTAGGCTCCAGATGATCTAGTGTTGTCACGTTAGGCTCCAGATGATCTAGTGTTGTCACACGTTAGGCTCCAGATGATCTAGTGTTGTCACGTTAGGCTCCAGATGATCTTGTGTTGTTACTAGTGTTGTCACACGTTAGGCTCCAGATGATCTAGTGTTGTCACGTTAGGCTCCAGATGATCTAGTGTTGTCACGTTAGGCTCCAGATGATCTAGTGTTGTTACGTTAGGCTCCAGATGATCTAGTGTTGTTACACGTTAGGCTCCAGATGATCTAGTGTTGTTTCGTTAGGCTACAGATGATCTAGTGTTGTTATGTTAGGCTCCAGATGATCTAGTGTTGTCACGTTAGGCTGCAGATGATCTAGTGTTGTTACACGTTAGGCTCCAGATGATCTAGTGTTGTTACACGTTAGGCTCCAGATGATCTAGTGTTGTTACACGTTAGGCTGCAGATGATCTAGTGTTGTTACACTAGGGCTAGGCTCCAGATGATCTAGTGTTGTCACGTTAGGCTCCAGATTATCTAGTGTTATCACACGTTAGGCTCCAGATTATCTAGTGTTGTTACACGTTAGGCTCCAGATGATCTAGTGTTGTCACGTTAGGCTGCAGATGATCTAGTGTTGTCACATTAGGCTCCAGATGATCTAGTGTTGTCACGTTAGGCTCCAGATGATCTAGTGTTGTTACACGTTAGGCTCCAGATGATCTAGTGTGTTGTTAGGCTCCAGGATGACGTTAGGCTCAGATGATCTTGTGTTGTTACGTTAGGCTCCAGATGATCTAGTGTTGTCACGTTAGGCTCCAGATGATCTAGTGTTGTTAATGCGTTAGGCTTCAGATGATCTAGTGTTGTTACACGTTAGGTTGCAGATGATCTAGTGTTGTTAGCACGTTAGGCTGCAGATGATCTAGTGTTGTCACACGTTAGGTCTAGATGACGGTGTTGTCACGTTAGGGCTCCAGATGATCTAGTGTTGTTACGTTAGCTCCAGATGATCTAAAGTGTTGTTACACGTTAGGCTCCAGATGATCTAGTGTTGTTACACGTTAGGCTCCAGATGATCTTGTGTTGTTACGTTAGGCTCCAGATGATCTAGTGTTGTTACGTTAGGCTCCAGATGATCTAGTGTTGTCACGTTAGGCTCCAGATGATCTAGTGTTGTCACGTTAGGCTGCAGATGATCTAGTGTTGTTACGTTAGGCTCCAGATGATCTAGTGTTGTTACACGTTAGGCTCCAGATGATCTAGTGTTGTTACACCTTAGGCTCCAGATGATCTAGTGTTGTTACGTTAGGCTCCAGATGATCTAGTGTTGTCACGTTAGGCTCCAGATGATCTAGTGTTGTTACACGTTAGGCTCCAGATGATCTAGTGTTGTTACACGTTAGGCTCCAGATGATCTAATGTTGTTACACGTTAGGCTCCAGATGATCTAGTGTTGTTACACGTTAGGCTCCAGATGATCTAGTGTTGTT
>NW_025757054.1:0-5931 GCF_021184085.1 Oncorhynchus gorbuscha
GCATCATATGACTCTGTGGTTTAGTGGAGCATCATATGACTCTGTGGTTTAGTGGAGCATCATATGACTCTGTGGTTTAGTGGAGCATCATATGACTCTGTGGTTTAGTGGAGCATCATATGACTCTGTGGTTTAGTGGAGCATCATATGACTCTGTGGTTTAGTGGAGCATCATATGACTCTGTGGTTTAGTGGAGCATCAGTGGTTTAGTGGAGCATCATATGACTCTGTGGTTTAGTGGAGCATCATATGACTCAGTGGTTTAGTGGAGCATCATATGACTCTGTGGTTTAGTGGAGCATCATATGACTCTGTGGTTTAGTGGAGCATCATATGACTCTGTGGTTTAGTGGAGCATCATATGACTCTGTGGTTTAGTGGAGCATCATATGACTCTGTGGTTTAGTGGAGCATCATATGACTCTGTGGTTTAGTGGAGCATCATATGACTCTGTGGTTTAGTGGAGCATCATATGACTCTGTGGTTTAGTGGAGCATCAGTGGTTTAGTGGAGCATCATATGACTCTGTGGTTTAGTGGAGCATCATATGACTCAGTGGTTTAGTGGAGCATCATATGACTCGTAGTTTTGGAATCATATGAGCTCAGTGGTTTAGTGGAGCATCATATGACTCTGTGGTTTAGTGGAGCATCATATGTGGTTTAGTGGAGCATCATATGACTCTGTGGTTTAGTGGAGCATCATAATGACTCTGTGGTTTAGTGAGCATCATATGACTCTGTGGTTTAGTGGAGCATCATATGACTCTGTGGTTTAGTGGAGCATCATATGACTCTGTGGTTTAGTGGAGCATCATATGACTCTGTGGTTTAGTGGAGCATCATATGACTCTGTGGTTTAGTGGAGCATCATATGACTCTGTGGTTTAGTGGAGCATCATATGACTCAGTGGTTTAGTGGAGCATCAGTGGTTTAGTGGAGCATCATAGACTTCTGTGGTTTAGTGGAGCATCATATGACTCTGTGGTTTAGTGGAGCATCATATGATTTAGTGGAGCATCATATGACTCTGTGGTTTAGTGGAGCATGTGGTTTAGTGGAGCATCATATGATAGTGACTATCATATGACTTAGTGGAGCATCATATGACTCTGTGGTTTAGTGGAGATCTGACTCTGTGGTTTAGTGGAGCATCATATGACTCTGTGGTTTAGTGGAGCATCATATGACTCTGTGGTTTAGTGGAGCATCATATGACTGGTTTAGTGGAGCATCATATGACTGGTTTAGTGGAGCATCATATGACTCTGTGGTTTAGTGGAGCATCATATGACTTAGTGGAGCATCATATGACTCTGTGGTTTAGTGGAGCATCATATGACTCTGTGGTTTAGTGGAGGGTAAATTCACGTGATCGCAGCTTACACACCTTTTGTATTCTGCGTAAGCATTTACCCACCTATTGCAGAAAAATGCTTTGAAAATATATACAGCGTTACTTTACTCACCACAAACAGGGATCAGAGTTCACTCACCGATTTGTTAATTACCACTAAATCACTGATATGCCTCTAACAACACACTGCCCCATGTCTATGAACCCACTGCATCGCTCTCTCTCTCTCTCTATGGACCCACTGCATCTCTCTATGGACCCACTGCATCGCTCTGTCTCTCTCTGTCTCTGTCTCTCTGTCTCTCTGTCTCTCTGTCTCTCTGTCTCTGTCTCTGTCTCTGTCTCTGTCTCTGTCTCTGTCTCTCTGTCTCTCTGTCTCTCTGTCTCTCTGTCTCTGTCTCTGTCTCTGTCTCTCTCTCTCTCTCAAAATTCAAGGGCTTTATTGGCATGGGAAACATGTGTTAACATTGCCAAAGCAAGTGAGGTAGATAATATATAAATCGCTCTGTCTATCTATCTCTCGAAACCGAGCCAGGAGAGCAAGAATGGGGCACACGGACATCACATGGTGCCAAGAGGAGCTATTGTGCTCCATCAAAGCGCTCTATTGTCTCTTACTGGGCTTAGTAGTTGGATCTCTCCTTCTCTATATTGTCTCTTACTGGGCTTAGTTGTTGGATCTCTCCTTCTCTATATTGTCTCTTACTGGGCTTAGTTGTTGGATCTCTCCTTCTCTATATTGTCTCTTACTGGGCTTAGTTGTTGGATCTCTCCTTCTCTATATTGTCTCTTACTGGGCTTAGTTGTTGGATCTCTCCTTCTCTATATTGTCTCTTACTGGGCTTAGTTGTTGGATCTCTCCTTCTATATTGTCTTCACTGGGCTTAGTTGTTGGATCTCTCCTTCTCTATATTGTCTCTTACTGGGCTTAGTTGTTGGATCTCTCCTTCTCTATATTGTCTCTTACTGGGCTCTCCTTCTCTATATTGTCTCTTACTGGGCTTAGTTGTTGGATCTCTCCTTCTCTATATTGTCTCTTACTGGGCTTAGTTGTTGGATCTCTCCTTCTCTATATTGTCTCTTACTGGGCTTAGTTGTTGGATCTCTCCTTCTCTATATTGTCTCTTACTGGGCTTAGTTGTTGGAGGGAGCGCTCATTCTTCGGTTGCCCCTACATAATGCACAATCTGACCCTAACTTTAACCTAACCCAAGACACGTTTGACCCTACGTGCACTACTTTTGACCAGGGCCCAATGTATGTAATAGGGTGCCATTTGGGATGCGGCTTTCCTGTTAGGAGCAAGTCAGCTCTGAGTTGTAGATGAGTAGGGAGGGACGTTGAAAGCTGACATCGCGCTGAAGACATAGAAACTGTTCCTGGATCGGTAGCTGCCTGGGAAGGGTGGGGGCCATGACGTCAAAGAGTTGACAACTTTTTCTCTTCACAAGAGAGAGTTTGGGAGTAAGGCTGCCCTGGGAGTTCTGCTTTACATACAGACATAATTTAAACGGTTTTAGAAACTTTAGAGTGTTTTCTATTCAATAATAATGTTTATATGCATATATTAGCAATTTTGGGAAAAATATTTTCAGTTTACTATGGGTGCACTTTCTCCAACAGGGGCAGTATAGAGGGGAGTCTTAAGAGGTTAATTAAAAGGTGCTACGCAGGATTTAAAAAATGCCATTGTAATAGTGGAATGATAGTGTTTCACAGTATTACTTAGCTGGCTGTAATATTTGCCTATTGATTTCTCCCATTGGAGAGGCATCTGTTGTCAAAATGGGAAAGCTGGTTTGACTTTGTGGCTGTGTTATCTATTGGAAATTGGGTCAGGTAGAACTCTCTGTAATTTCTTGATTAAAAAAAAATCTACACTGTTCGCTCCAATTTCAGTTTATGTGAGAAAACAAGCACTGAATATTGTAGGGCAGGGGTATTCACCTCTAACCTTACGAGGTTCAGAGCCTGCTGGTTTTTGTTCTTACTGATCATTAATATCAGTCCCACCTGTCTAAAAACCAGTCCCTGGTTGTCCCAGGTCTAAACCAGTCCTGATTGGGGAATCACCCACCTGGTGTCCAACACAGTTCCACTGCTTTTTTTGGGAGGTCCAGAGTCTCGTTTGAAGGGTGTAACTAAACATATGTTCAATAATAAAACATATATAGTTTTTCCAGCTGTTTGAAGCTGCTGGACCAAAACAGAAAGTAAAAAGGCTCATTTGTGAGTCTCCTTCATGTTATGGGAAATTGGGTTTTGGGGCTGTAGCACCTTTAAGTGATGATAACATTGAAGGTTGAGGGTTTGGTGTTTATTTTCTTTGCTGTAGTCAGACATCCCTCTGTACAGTGCTTCAAATGGACCCTTCCTTGGTTTACCCCTGTAAGATGCTTCAAATGGACCCTTCCTTGGTTTACCCCTGTAAGATGCTTCAAATGGACCCTTCCTTGGTTTACCCCTGTAAGATGCTTCAAATGGTCCCTTCCTTGGTTTACCCCTGTAAGATGCTTCAAATGGACCCTTTCTTGGTTTACCCCTGTAAGATGCTTCAAATGGACCCTTCCTTGGTTTACCCCTGTAATATGCTTCAAATGGACCCTTCCTTGGTTTACCCCTCCCTGTAATATGCTTCAAATGGACCCTTCCTTGGATTACCCCTCCCTGTAATATGCTTCAAATGGTCCCTTCCTTGGAATACCCCTCCCTGTAATATGCTTCAAATGGTCCCTTCCTTGGTTTAACCCTCCCTGTTAGATGCTTCAAATGGACTCTTCCTTGGTTTAACCCTCCCTGTAAGATGCTTCAAATGGACTCTTCCTTGGTTTAACCCTCCTGTAAGATGCTTCAAATGGTCCCTTCCTTGGTTTAACCCTCCCTGTAAGATGCTTCAAATGGTCCCTTCCTTGGTTTAACCCTCCTGTAAGATGCTTCAAATGGTCCCTTCCTTGGATTACCCTGTAAGATGCTTCAAATGGACCCTTCCTTGGTTTAACCCTGTAAGATGCTTCAAATGGTCCCTTCCTTGGATTACCCCTGTAAGATGCTTCAAATGGTCCCTTCCTTGGTTTAACCCTCCCTGTAAGATGCTTCAAATGGTCCCTTCCTTGGTTTAACCTCCCTGTAAGATGCTTCAAATGGTCCCTTCCTTGGTTTAACCCTCCCTGTAAGATGCTTCAAATGGTCCCTTCCTTGGTTTAACCCTCCCTGTAAGATGCTTCAAATGGTCCCTTCCTTGGGATTACCCCTGTAAGGTGCTTCAAATGGACCCTTCCTTGGTTTAACCCTGTAAGATGCTTCAAAATGGACCCTTCCTTGGATTACCCCTGTAAGATGCTTCAAATGGTCCCTTCCTTGGTTTAACCCTCCCTGTAAGATGCTTCAAATGGTCCCTTGCTTGGTTTAACCCCTCCCTGTAAGATGCTTCAAATGGTCCTTCCTTGGATTACCCACTGGATGCTTCAAATGGACCCTTCCTTGGTTTAACCCTGTAAGATGCTTCAAATGGACCCTTCCTTGGTTTAACCCTGTAAGATGCTTCAAATGGTCCCTTCCTTGGATTACCCCTGTAAGGTGCTTCAAATGGACCCTTCCTTGGTTTTGCCAAGATAGGCCACTGCACTGACTGAACCCTGAACAGTGCATCACATTCAGCATGGGGGATAGTGAGTGGTTGGTAATGAATGTGTGTGTGCTATATATCAGACGTTCGGTCTCTGAACATCATTGCGATAGGCAATCCATGACAATATTCTGTGGGATGCAGAATTGTTCCAGTAGGCTACATATGCACAGGTCTTTCTTTTCTGTGAGAGAGCAATAACATCTTCCACTCTGTCTTTTTCTCTTGGATGGTCACACAGGGTTTTCCTGAGGTACTAAGATGGAGAACTCTTTAAAAAAAATGTTTTGCATGACAGGCACTCATTTCCATAAGGAAACTACAGTAGGTTATTAGGAAGGCAATACGGAGGACAGAGAGGGAGAGTTTGTATGAACCAACCCAATGCACTGACCTCAACAGTATTGTATCCTTAATGTTGTGTTAGTCTGAGTCTGGGTGTGTTTCCAGGGGCTGATTTCATTGTCGGTGCTGATCTGGCTGTCGTGAGTTGAAAAACATCCCTTGTGAAACCACAACTTCTGGCTGTAGTGAGTGGGAAAACATCCCTAGTGATACCACAACTTCTGGCTGTAGTGAGTGGGAAAACATCCCTAGTGATACCACAACTTCTGGCTGTAGTGAGTGGAAAACATCCTAGTGATACCACAACTTCTGGCTGTAGTGAGTGGGAAAACATCCTAGTGATACCACAACTTCTGGCTGTAGTGAGTGGAAAACATCCCTAGTGATACCACAACTTCTGGCTGTAGTGGTGGGAAAACATCCCTAGTGATACCACAACTTCTGGCTGTAGTGAGTGGGAAAACATCCCTAGTGATACCACAACTTCTGGGTGTAGTGGTGGGAAAACATCCCTAGTGATGCCACTTCTGGCTGTAGTGAGTGGGAAAACATCCCTAGTGATACAACTTCTGGCTGTAGTGAGTGGGAAAACATCCTAGTGA
>NW_025757055.1:0-5930 GCF_021184085.1 Oncorhynchus gorbuscha
TCATGTTTGTCATTTATTATCATGTCTTGTCCCTGTGCTCCCCATGCTATTCGTTTCCCTCTGCTGGTCTTATTTGGTTCTTTCCCTCCTTCTATCCCTCTCTCTCCCCTCCCTCTCTCACTCTCTCGCTCTCTCTTCTCTCTATCGTTCCGTTCCTGCTCCCAGCTGTTCCTATTCCCCTAATCATCATTTAGTCTTCCCACACCTGTTCCCGATCCTTTCCCCTGATTAGAGTCCCTATTTATTCCTTTGTGATCCGTTCCTGTCCCGTCGGTTCCTTGTATTGTATTCACCATGCTGTGATTGCGTTTCGCCCTGTCCTGTCGTGTTTTTGCCGTGATTGTGTATCACCCTGTCCTGTCGTGTTTTGTGCCTTCATCAGATGCTGCGTGTGAGCAGGTGTCTCAGTCGACTACGGCCTGCGCCTACCCGAAGCGACCTGCAGTCTGTGGCCGCTTCTCCAGTTGTTTCCCTCTACAAGTCTAGAGGATTTTGTTATCCAGCGACTACAGACGCTCGTTACACTGCCGTCGAGATCCAAGGAGCCATGCTCGGCAGACACGAGCAGGAATTGTCCGCTGCTCGCCATGCCGTGGAGAACCTGGCCGCTCAGGTTTCCGACCTCTCTGGACAGTTCCAGAGTCTACGTCTCGTGCCACCTGTTACTTCCTGGCCTGCCGAGCCTCCAGAACCTAGGGTTAATAACCCACCTTGCTACTCCGGGCAGCCCACTGAGTGTCGCTCCTTTCTCACGCAGTGTGAGATTGTGTTCTCTCTCCAACCCAACACATACTCTAGAGAGAGAGCTCGGGTTGCTTACGTCATTTCACTCCTTACTGGCCGGGCTCGAGAATGGGGCACAGCTATCTGGGAGGCAAGGGCTGATTGCTCTAACAGATTCCAGAACTTTAAAGAGGAGATGATTCGGGTTTTTGACCGTTCAGTTTTTGGTAGGGAGGCTTCTAGGGCCCTGGCTTCCTTATGCCAAGGTGAACGGTCCATAACGGATTATTCTATTGAGTTTCGCACTCTTGCTGCCTCTAGTGAGTGGAACGAGCCGGCGCTGCTCGCTCGTTTTCTGGAGGGACTCCACGCAGTGGTTAAGGATGAGATTCTCTCCCCGGGAGGTTCCATCAGATGTGGATTCTTTGATTGCTCTCGCCATCCGCATAGAACGACGGGTAGATCTTCGTCACCGGGCTCGTGGAAGAGAGCTCGCATCAACGGTGTTTCCTGCTCCGCATCGCAACCATCTCCCTCCTCTGGCTTTGAGAATGAGCCCATGCAGCTGGGAGGGATTCGCATCTCGAATAAGGAGAGGGAATGGAGGATCACCAACCGCCTGTGCCTCTATTGCGGAGTTGCTGGACATTTTGTTAATTCATGTCCAGTAAGAGGCCAGAGCCCATCAGTAAGCGGAGGGCTACTGGTGAGCGCTACTACTCAGGTCCCTTCATCTAGATCTTGTACTACTATGTCGGTCCATCTACGCTGGACCGGTTCGGGTGCTACATGCAGTGCTTTGATTGACTCTGGGGCTGAGGGTTGTTTCATGGACGAAGCATGGGCTCGGAAACATAACATTCCTTTCAGACCGTTAGACAGGCCTACGCCCATGTTTGCCTTAGATGGTAGTCATCTTCCCAGTATCAAATTTGAGACACTACCTTTAACTCTCACAGTATCTGGTAACCACAGTGAGACTATTTCTTTTTTGATTTTCCGTTCACCGTTTACACCTGTTGTTTTGGGTCATCCCTGGCTTGTATGTCATAATCCTTCTATTAATTGGTCTAGTAATTCTATCCTATCCTGGAACGTTTCTTGTCATGTGAAGTGTTTAATGTCTGCCATCCCTCCCGTTTCTTCTGTCCCTACTTCTCAGGAGGAACCTGGCGATTTGACAGGAGTGCCGGAGGAATATCATGATCTGCGCACGGTCTTCAGTCGGTCCCGAGCCAACTCCCTTCCTCCTCACCGGTCGTATGATTGTAGTATTGATCTCCTTCCGGGGACCACTCCTCCTCGAGGTAGACTATACTCACTGTCGGCTCCCGAACGTAAGGCTCTCGAGGATTATTTGTCTGTGTCTCTTGACGCCGGTACCATAGTGCCTTCTTCTTCTCCGGCCGGGGCGGGGTTCTTTTTTGTTAAAAAGAAGGACGGTACTCTGCGCCCCTACGTGGATTATCGAGGGCTGAATGACATAACGGTTAAGAATCGTTATCCGCTTCCCCTTATGTCATCAGCCTTCGAGATTCTGCAGGGAGCCAGGTGCTTTACTAAGTTGGACCTTCGTAACGCTTACCATCTCGTGCGCATCAGAGAGGGGGACGAGTGGAAAACGGCGTTTAACACTCCGTTAGGGCATTTTGAGTACCGGGTTCTGCCGTTCGGTCTCGCCAATGCGCCAGCTGTTTTTCAGGCATTAGTTAATGATGTTCTGAGAGACATGCTGAACATTTTTGTTTTTGTCTATCTTGACGATATCCTGATTTTTTCTCCGTCACTCGAGATTCATGTTCAGCACGTTCGACGTGTTCTACAGCGCCTTTAGAGAATTGTCTCTACGTAAAGGCTGAGAAGTGCTCTTTTCATGTCTCCTCCGTTACTTTTCTCGGTTCCGTTATTTCCGCTGAAGGCATTCAGATGGATTCCGCTAAGGTCCAAGCTGTCAGTGATTGGCCCGTTCCAAGGTCACGTGTCGAGTTGCAGCGCTTTTAGGTTTCGCTAATTTCTATCGGCGTTTCATTCGTAATTTCGGTCAAGTTGCTGCCCCTCTCACAGCTCTTACTTCTGTCAAGACGTGTTTTAAGTGGTCCGGTTCCGCCCAGGGAGCTTTTGATCTTCTAAAGAAACGTTTTACGTCCGCTCCTATCCTCGTTACTCCTGACGTCACTAGACAATTCATTGTCGAGGTTGACGCTTCAGAGGTAGGCGTGGGAGCCATCCTATCCCAGCGCTTCCAGTCTGACGATAAGGTTCATCCTTGCGCTTATTTTTCTCATCGCCTGTCGCCATCTGAGCGCAACTATGATGTGGGTAACCGTGAACTGCTCGCCATCCGCTTAGCCCTAGGCGAATGGCGACAGTGGTTGGAGGGGGCGACGTTCCTTTTGTCGTTTGGACAGACCATAAGAACCTTGAGTACATCCGTTCTGCCAAACGACTTAATGCCCGTCAAGCTCGTTGGGCGTTGTTTTTCGCTCGTTTCGAGTTTGTGATTTCTTACCGTCCGGGTAGCAAGAACACCAAGCCTGATGCCTTATCCCGTCTGTTTAGTTCTTCTGTGGCTTCTACTGATCCCGAGGGGATTCTTCCTTATGGGCGTGTTGTCGGGTTAACAGTCTGGGGAATTGAAAGACAGGTTAAGCAAGCACTCACGCACACTGCGTCGCCGCGCGCTTGTCCTAGTAACCTCCTTTTCGTTCCTGTTTCCACTCGTCTGGCTGTTCTTCAGTGGGCTCACTCTGCCAAGTTAGCTGGTCATCCCGGTGTTCGAGGCACTCTTGCGTCTATTCGCCAGCGCTTTTGGTGGCCGACTCAGGAGCGTGACACGCGCCGTTTCGTGGCTGCTTGTTCGGACTGCGCGCAGACTAAGTCGGGTAACTCTCCTCCTGCCGGTCGTCTCAGACCGCTCCCCATTCCTTCTCGACCATGGTCTCACATTGCCTTAGACTTCATTACCGGTCTGCCTTTGTCTGCGGGGAAGACTGTGATTCTGACGGTTGTCGATAGGTTCTCTAAGGCGGCACATTTCATTCCTCTCGCTAAACTTCCTTCCGCTAAGGAGACGGCACAAATCATTATTGAGAATGTATTCAGAATTCATGGTCTCCCGTTAGACGCCGTTTCAGACAGAGGCCCGCAATTCACGTCACAGTTTTGGAGGGAGTTCTGTCGTTTGATTGGTGCGTCCGTCAGTCTCTCTTCCGGGTTTCATCCCCAGTCTAACGGTCAAGCAGAGAGGGCCAATCAGACGATTGGTCGCATACTACGCAGCCTTTCTTTCAGAAACCCTGCGTCTTGGGCAGAGCAGCTCCCCTGGGCAGAATACGCTCACACCCGCTTCCTTCGTCTGCTACCGGGTTATCTCCGTTTCAGAGTAGTCTGGGTTACCAGCCTCCTCTGTTCTCATCCCAGCTTGCCGAGTCCAGCGTTCCCTCCGCTCAAGCGTTTGTCCAACGTTGTGAGCGCACCTGGAGGAGGGTGAGGTCTGCACTTTGCCGTTACAGGGCACAGACGGTGAGAGCCGCCAATAAACGCAGGATTAAGAGTCCAAGGTATTGTTGCGGCCAGAGAGTGTGGCTTTCCACTCGCAACCTTCCTCTTACGACAGCTTCTCGTAAGTTGACTCCGCGGTTCATTGGTCCGTTCCGTGTCTCCCAGGTCGTCAATCCTGTCGCTGTGCGACTGCTTCTTCCGCGACATCTTCGTCGCGTCCATCCTGTCTTCCATGTCTCCTGTGTTAAGCCCTTTCTTCGCACCCCCGTTCGTCTTCCCCCCCCTCCCGTCCTTGTCGAGAGCGCACCTATTTACAAGGTGCATAAGATCATGGACATGCGTTCTCGGGACGGGGTCACCAATACCTAGTGGATTGGGAGGGTTACGGTCCTGAGGAGAGGAGTTGGGTTCCGTCTCGGGACGTGCTGGACCGTTCACTCATCGATGATTTCCTCCGTTGCCGCCAGGATTCCTCCTCGAGTGCGCCAGGAGGCGCTCGGTGAGTGGGGGGTACTGTCATGTTTGTCATTTATTATCATGTCTTGTCCCTGTGCTCCCCAT
The DNA here is from genome assembly GCF_021184085.1 of Oncorhynchus gorbuscha. Lineage (NCBI taxonomy): Eukaryota > Metazoa > Chordata > Actinopteri > Salmoniformes > Salmonidae > Oncorhynchus > Oncorhynchus gorbuscha. The sequence continues at coordinate 4,786 of NW_025757055.1, forward strand.
GCTATTCGTTTCCTCTGCTGGTCTTATTTGGTTCTTTCCCTCCTTCTATCCCTCTCTCTCCCCCTCCTCTCTCACTCTCTCGCTCTCTCTTCTCTCTATCGTTCCGTTCCTGCTCCCAGCTGTTCCTATTCCCCTAATCATCATTTAGTCTTCCCACACCTGTTCCCGATCCTTTCCCCTGATTAGAGTCCCTATTTATTCCTTTGTGATCCGTTCCTGTCCCGTCGGTTCCTTGTATTGTATTCACCATGCTGTGATTGCGTTTCGCCCTGTCCTGTCGTGTTTTTGCCGTGATTGTGTATCACCCTGTCCTGTCGTGTTTTGTGCCTTCATCAGATGCTGCGTGTGAGCAGGTGTCTCAGTCGACTACGGCCTGCGCCTACCCGAAGCGACCTGCAGTCTGTGGCCGCTTCTCCAGTTGTTTCCCCTCTACAAGTCTAGAGGATTTCTGTTATTCCGTTTTGGACTTTAATAAACTCTGTTTCTGTTAAGTCGCTTTTGGGTCCTCTTTCACCTGCATGACAAATTGTGTGTGTGTGTGTGTGTGTGGTGTGTGTGGTGTGTGTGTGTGTGGTGTGTGTGTGTGTGTGGTGTGTGTGTGTGTGTCTGTGTGTGTGTGTGTGTCTGTGTGTGTGTGTGGAAGCTATTGACCTGGAAGTTGATGGGAAAGAAATGTAATTTCCAGACAAAGTTTTAATTTTTTTTAAATGTTTATTTAACTAAATAGCTAACAATATTGTATTGAGACATACAAAGAGAAGCAAGTGTTGATTAATTAGTGAAGATTTTTAATGAGTGAGAATAAAATAAAATGTAACATCAACTACAGATCTGTATTTAAATGTCTTATTCAGCCATTTAAACAAACAGATAGCATCAAAATAAGTAACAGTAACATGTAACAGACTAGGTCTATACTGCTCCTACATGTAACAGACTAGGTCTATACTGCTCCTACACGGTGTAACAATACATCATGTAGATGTATATAATGAACAGACTAGGTCTATACTGCTCCTACATGGTGTAACAATACATCATGTAGATGTATATAATGAACAGACTAGGTCTATACTGCTCCTACATGGTTTTACAATACATCATGTAGATGTATGTAATGAACAGACTAGGTCCATACTGATCCT
>NW_025757056.1:0-5930 GCF_021184085.1 Oncorhynchus gorbuscha
TCTTTAAATGAACGCATATAGTCGAACTAATAACTGCACTGAAAACCTAACAACATATTCCAATATGATCAGATAAATAAAGCAATATTTTCTTATGGCTCTGTCTAATACTTAATTTTAACAGACACAAAAGACAAATTTCCTTTATATAAAAATCCCCATAACATGAACATTAAATGAAAGAAACCGGTATTCAAGGCACCATCAGTAGCCTATATTTTCTATTTTAGCAAAGTGGGCTGAATTTACTTCAAAAGAAAAAAACAATACTAGCAATTTTCTATCATCCACTCAACTGAAATATTTTAAAATATAATTGATTGAAATACACTAAAATAAAGTGCAAAAATCTGATTAATCAAACAACACTTTGTTTCAATAGGCATATGCTGGAAAACAAATGAACGTAACTTAAACTTGAACGAGTAAACTACTGTAGATTGACACAGTAATGTTCACTTGTTTGAGGTTGAGGGTGATACTTGGTGGTGTCCCATCTTTTCACAAGTTCATCAATGTTCGGGGTAAGGCTCTGAGCTGAGGAAATCCTCAGAATTGAGTGGAGGTGTTCAGCAGTAAGTCGACTTCTGTGTGATGTTTTGTTCAAGTTCATCAAAGAAAACAGTTGTTCACACAGGTATGTGCTGCCAAACATAGACAACGTTTGAGCAGCCTGGATGCGCAGCTGGGGCATTGTGTCGGGAGGAAACGGGCGAACTCCGCAGCACCCACTGCCGCATATTTTGCCCTCAGTGCATCATTGCATTGGAGGTCAATCAACTCCATTTGGAGGTTTGGTGGTGAGCTTTCCACGTCAACAGCAAATGGGTTACCGAGCAGTTCCAACCTGCTTTTTGTGCTTCAAAGTCAGCAAATCGGCGTCGAAAGTCAGCGGCAAGCATACCTATTTTATCAGCCAACTGTGCGCTCGGGAGCGCACTGGTAGAGAAGCTTCTCTTTCATGGTCTGGCAGCTGGGAAAGTGGCTCAAATTTTCTTTCCGCATCTCGTCTCCCACAGAGTCAGTTTGGTTTTAAATGCCTTCACTGTACTGTACATATCAGAGATGACACGATCCCGACCCTGCAGCTGCAGTTCATTGCATTCAGATGACTCGTAATGTCACAGAAAAGCCATTTCACACAGAAACATTTCGTCTCGGAGTTGTGTTGTGTCTTTCCTTGCTGTCCAAGAACAGACAAATCTCCTCCACGAAGCTCAAACATCTTTGAAGCACCTTTCCTGGCTTAGCCATCGCACCTCTGTGTGATAAGGCAAATCACCATGCTCCGTTTCTAACTCCGTCAGAAATGCCTTGAACTGGCGATTGATTCAAACAACTGGCTCTGATAAAGTTAACTGTGCATTGATGATGTCATTACATGCTCCATTTTCAAGGCTTTACCGCTAGCTTGCTTCCCTGGTGTATGATACAATGATAAGCTGTCCCAGCTCACCTGTCGCATTTTCCTCTTGCATCTTTTCCCGTATCTTCCCCACCCAGTCCGCTCCTGTGTCCACATCGCAGGTGCTCCGTCGGTTGTCAAACCCACGAGTTTTTCCCAAAGGCAGCTCCATCTCATTTACACATCTTGACACCTCTTCATACAAATCATGCCCCGTAGTTGTGCCATGCTGGGGCGTAAAGCCAAAAACTCCTCTGTCCCACGGCGGTAGGCTGGAGTCCCTCCGCTGATTGAAAATTGACAGCTGAACATATCAGAAATGTCGTTGCTCTCATCCACAGCCAAGGAATATACAAATCTTTTCCCTTTTCACAAGCTGCTCTTTTAGATTGATGGACAACTGGTCTACTCTCTCGGCAATGGTGTTTTCTGCTCAGACTCATTTAAAGTTGCACTTTTTTCTGGGCAAGCTTCCCCGTCACAAACTTTAATCATGCAGTTTTTGATGAAATCCCCCTCCGTAAATGGCCGGGCTGATTTGCGATCTCTTCTGCCAAAATAAAACTGGCCTTGACAGCAACCTGGCCTTGTGATTTGGCTTTTTGAACAGAGCCTGTCGAGATTTGAAGCCTCGTTTTAATTCTCTGCCTTTTGTAGCCTTTGTTCCATGTCCATATTCTTGTTTTTGTCCCGTGTTTCGTTTCATAATGTCGTCTCAGATCATACTCTTTCAGTACCGCCACACTTTCTCCACACAGAAGACACACAGGTTTTCCAGCTACCTCCGTGAACAAATACTCCGACTCCCACCTTGTTTGAAACCCCGGTTCTCAGTGTCCACCTTCCGTTTTGCCATTTTTGATGGTATCTGAGAAAGTTAATTTTACTGTGATGCTGACAACTGCTGTGCCAATAAATATTGAATGAAGCAGCCTACTGCTCGGTGCGTCACCGTTGCATTGTGGGAAATGTAGTATTGGTGCGTGTAAAGATCTGCGGGCTGCCGGCTTGCTGCGGTCTGCGGGCAGTTCTAATAACAAATCAAGATCATCCCAGGGGCCGTAAAAAAACCTTCTCGCGGGCCGGATGTGGCCCCGGGCCTTGACTCTGACATATGTGATCTACATCCTTCATCTGTATCATACCACAACAGCCTGGAGTACATGCGCTTCCAATGTCTATTCTATCAGAATTATACGTCAGAAAGATTACAATCATACATTACAATCTATGATTAGGAGGTTGGGTTAAATATGGAAGAATGCACTGACTTGGTATCCCCCTTTACCTTTCTCTTAACATAAAGTATAGTTTTGCATGTTGCGTCATTTTGTCTAGCCATATTGAATAAATGGCATATTCTCTGTGTGCTTGATATACACCACTAGTTAACATCACCATTCACTGTACCATTGGATATACACTTTCTACATTTCAATGTCATTACCAGGTTAATAGACCTGGTCTTGTCATGTCTCTCATCTTATATTAGAGGATTCCTGCTCGTCAATTGTTTAACATAATTACCAGTGTACCTCCAGTGTACCTCTATACAGGCGCTTGGATAGAAGAACAAGGTTGAGCTCCCAGTGCTGTGATCAGGATGTGCTCTCTTAGTCATCCCAACAAAAAGAGGACAGGATCATGAATATGCAGCAGTAGGAGGAACGGATCCCCTCCAGGCCGGAGAAAAGGCATCATTAAGCTCTGATCATCAAATCCTCATACATTTACATTTTAGTAATTTTGCAGACACTCTTATCCAGAGTGAATTACAATTAGTGTGTTCATCTTAAGATAGCTAGTGTGAGACAATCACATACCAGTAGTAGCAAGTACATTTTCCCTCTATAAAGTAGTTATTAACAAAGTCAGTGCTAGTAGGAATACACAGTTGAAATCTGAAGAGTACATACACTTAGGTTGGAGTCATTAAAACTCGTTTTCATCCACTCCACAAATTTCTTGTTAACAAACTAAAGTTTTGGCAAGTCGGTTAGGACATCTACTTTGTGCATGACGCAAGTCATTTTTCGAACAATTGTTAACAGACAGATTATTTCACTTAAAATTGACTGTATCACAATTCCAGTGGGTCAGAAGTTTACATGCACTAAGTTGACTGTGCCTTTAAACAGCTTGGAAAGAAAGAAGCCACTGCTCCCAAAATCGCCATAAAAAAGCCAGACTACAGTTTGCAACTGCACATGGGGACAAAGATCATACTTTCTGGAGAAATGTTCTTTGGTCTGATGAAACACAAATAACAACAACAAAGTCAAGGTATTGGAGTGGCCATCCACAAAGCCCTGACCTCAATCCTATAGTACATTTGTGGGCAGAACTGAAAAAGTGTGTGTGTGCAGAGGCCTACAAACCTGACTCAGTCACACCAGCTCTGTCAGGAGGATTCGGCCAAAATTCACCCAACTTATTGTGGGAAGCTTGTAGAAGGCTCCCAAACGTTGACCCAAGTTAAACAATTTAAAAAGGTAATGCTACCAAATACTAATTGAGTGTATGTAAACTTCTGACCCACTGGGAATGCGATGAAACAAATAAAAGCTGAAATTAATCATTCTCTCTACTATGTGACATTTCACATTCTTAAAATAAAGTGCTGTTCCCTAACTGACCTAAGACAGAATTTTTACTAGGATTCAATTTCAGGAATTGTGCAAACAGAGTTTAAATGTATTTGGCTAAGGTGTTTGTAAACTTCCAACTTCAACTGTATATATATATATATATTTCTCCTCAGCATAATAGTAAGACATGATCACGTTCTATTATATATTCTATATATACTCTGACCTCTTTCTCCCTCTCTCTCAGATGAGAAATCTCGCGTCTTGTGGCGGCCGACGTAACAACACTGCGCTCGACCCTATCCCTCCTCTCTTCTCCAGACCATTTCCGGGAGCCTTCTCCCTTACCTCACCTCGCTCATCAACATCTGACCGCTGACTACGTCCCTTCCGTCTTCAAGAGAGCGAGAGTTGCACCCCTTCTGAAAAAACCTACACTCGATCCCTCCGATGTTAACAACTAGACCAGTATCCTTCTTTCTTTTTCTCCAAAACTCTTGAACGTGCCGTCCTTGGTCAGCTCTCCCGCTATCTCTCTCAGAATGACCTGCTTGATCCAAATCAGTCAGGTTTCAAGACTAGTCATTCAACTGAGACTGCTCTTCTCTGTATCACGGAGGCGCTCCGCACCGCTAAAGCTAACTCTCTCTCCTCTGCTCTCATCCTTCTAGACCTATCGGCTGCCTTCGATACTGTGAACCATCAGATCCTCCTCTCCACCCTCTCCGAGTTGGGCATCTCTGGCGCGGCCCACGCTTGGATTGCGTCCTACCTGACAGGTCGCTCCTACCAGGTGGCGTGGCGAGAATCTGTCTCCTCACCACGCGCTCTCACCACTGGTGTCCCCCAGGGCTCTGTTCTAGGCCCTCTCCTATTCTCGCTATACACCAAGTCACTTGGCTCTGTCATAACCTCACATGGTCTCTCCTATCATTGCTATGCAGACGACACACAATTAATCTTCTCCTTTCCCCCTTCTGATGACCAGGTGGCGAATCGCATCTCTGCATGTCTGGCAGACATATCAGTGTGGATGACGGATCACCACCTCAAGCTGAACTTCGGCAAGACGGAGCTGCTCTTCCTCCCGGGGAAGGACTGCCCGTTCCATGATCTCGCCATCACGGTTGACAACTCCATTGTGTCCTCCTCCCAGAGCGCTAAGAACCTTGGTGTGATCCTGGACAACACCCTGTCGTTCTCAACTAACATCAAGACGGTGGCACGTTCCTGTAGGTTCATGCTCTACAACATCCGCAGAGTACGACCCTGCCTCACACAGGAAGCGGCGCAGGTCCTAATCCAGGCACTTGTCATCTCCCGTCTGGATTACTGCAACTCGCTGTTGGCTGGGCTCCCTGCCTGTGCCATTAAACCCCTACAACTCATCCAGAACGCCGCAGCCCGTCTAGTGTTCAACCTTCCCAAGTTCTCTCACGTCACCCCGCTCCTCCGCTCTCTCCACTGGCTTCCAGTTGAAGCTCGCATCCGCTACAAGACCATGGTGCTTGCCTACGGAGCTGTGAGGGGAACGGCACCTCAGTACCTCCAGGCTCTGATCAGGCCCTACACCCAAATAAGGGCACTGCGTTCATCCACCTCTGGCCTGCTCGTCTCCCTACCACTGAGGAAGTACAGTTCCCGCTCAGCCCAGTCAAAACTGTTCGCTGCTCTGGCTCCCCAATGGTGGAACAAACTCCCTCACGGCGCCAGGACAGCGGAGTCAATCACCACCTTCCGGAGACACCTGAAACCCCACCTCTTTAAGGAATACTTAGGATAGGATAAAGTAATCCTTCTCACCCCCCTCCCCCTTAAAATATTTAGATGCACTATTGTAAAGTGGCTGTTCCACTGGATGTCATAAGGTGAATGCACCAATTTGTAAGTCGCTCTGGATAAGAGCGTCTGCTAAATGACTTAAATGTAAAATGTAA
>NW_025757057.1:0-5929 GCF_021184085.1 Oncorhynchus gorbuscha
TTACATTTAAGTCATTTAGCAGACGCTCTTATCCAGAGCGACTTACAAATTGGTGCATTCACCTTATGACATCCAGTGGAACAACCACTTTACAATAGTGCATCTAAATATTTTAAGGGGGGAGGGGGTGAGAAGGATTACTTTATCCTATCCTAGGTATTCCTTAAAGAGGTGGGGTTTCAGGTGTCTCCGGAAGGTGGTGATTGACTCCGCTGTCCTGGCGTCGTGAGGGAGTTTGTTCCACCATTGGGGAGCCAGAGCAGCGAACAGTTTTGACTGAGCTGAGCGGGAACTGTACTTCCTCAGTGGTAGGGAGGCGAGCAGGCCAGAGGTGGATGAACGCAGTGCCCTTATTTGGGTGTAGGGCCTGATCAGAGCCTGGAGGTACTGAGGTGCCGTTCCCCTCACAGCTCCGTAGGCAAGCACCATGGTCTTGTAGCGGATGCGAGCTTCAACTGGAAGCCAGTGGAGAGAGCGGAGGAGCGGGGTGACGTGAGAGAACTTGGGAAGGTTGAACACTAGACGGGCTGCGGCGTTCTGGATGAGTTGTAGGGGTTTAATGGCACAGGCAGGGAGCCCAGCCAACAGCGAGTTGCAGTAATCCAGACGGGAGATGACAAGTGCCTGGATTAGGACCTGCGCCGCTTCCTGTGTGAGGCAGGGTCGTACTCTGCGGATGTTGTAGAGCATGAACCTACAGGAACGGGCCACCGCCTTGATGTTAGTTGAGAACGACAGTTTGTTGTCCAGGATCACGCCAAGGTTCTTAGCGCTCTGGGAGGAGGACACAATGGAGTTGTCAACCGTGATGGCGAGATCATGGAACGGGCAGTCCTTCCCCGGGAGGAAGAGCAGCTCCGTCTTGCCGAAGTTCAGCTTGAGGTGGTGATCCGTCATCCACACTGATATGTCTGCCAGACATGCAGAGATGCGATTCGCCACCTGGTCATCAGAAGGGGGAAAGGAGAAGATTAATTGTGTGTCGTCTGCATAGCAATGATAGGAGAGACCATGTGAGGTTATGACAGAGCCAAGTGACTTGGTGTATAGCGAGAATAGGAGAGGGCCTAGAACAGAGCCCTGGGGGACACCAGTGGTGAGAGCGCGTGGTGAGGAGACAGATTCTCGCCACGCCACCTGGTAGGAGCGACCTGTCAGGTAGGACGCAATCCAAGCGTGGGCCGCGCCGGAGATGCCCAACTCGGAGAGGGTGGAGAGGAGGATCTGATGGTTCACAGTATCGAAGGCAGCCGATAGGTCTAGAAGGATGAGAGCAGAGGAGAGAGAGTTAGCTTTAGCGGTGCGGAGCGCCTCCGTGATACAGAGAAGAGCAGTCTCAGTTGAATGACTAGTCTTGAAACCTGACTGATTTGGATCAAGAAGGTCATTCTGAGAGAGATAGCGGGAGAGCTGACCAAGGACGGCACGTTCAAGAGTTTTGGAGAGAAAAGAAAGAAGGGATACTGGTCTGTAGTTGTTGACATCGGAGGGATCGAGTGTAGGTTTTTTCAGAAGGGGTGCAACTCTCGCTCTCTTGAAGACGGAAGGGACGTAGCCAGCGGTCAGGGATAAGTTGATGAGCGAGGTGAGGTAAGGGAGAAGGTCTCCGGAAATGGTCTGGAGAAGAGAGGAGGGGATAGGGTCGAGCGGGCAGGTTGTTGGGCGGCCGGCCGTCACAAGACGCGAGATTTCATCTGGAGAGAGAGGGGAGAAAGAGGTCAGAGCACAGGGTAGGGCAGTGTGAGCAGAACCAGCGGTGTTGTTTGACTTAGCAAACGAGGATCGGATGTCGTCGATCTTCTTTTCAAAATGGTTGACGAAGTCATCTGCAGAGAGGGAGGAGGGGGAGGGGGAGGAGGATTCAGGAGGGAGGAGAATGTGGCAAAGAGCTTCCTAGGGTTAGAGGCAGATGCTTGGAATTTAGAGTGGTAGAAAGTGGCTTTAGCAGCAGAGACAGAGGAGGAAAATGTAGAGAGGAGGGAGTGAAAGGATGCCAGGTCCGCAGGGAGGCGAGTTTTCCTCCATTTCCGCTCGGCCTTCCGGAGCCCTGTTCTGTGAGCTCGCATTGAGTCGTCAAGCCACGGAGCGGGAGGGGAGGACCGAGCCGGCCTGGAAGATAGGGGACATAGAGAGTCAAAGGATGCAGAAAGGGAGGAGAGGAGGGTTGAGGAGGCAGAATCAGGAGATAGGTTGGAGAAGGTTTGAGCAGAGGGAAGAGATGATAGGATGGAAGAGGAGAGAGTAGCGGGGGAGAGAGAGCGAAGGTTGGGACGGCGCGATACCATCCGAGTAGGGGCAGTGTGGGAAGTGTTGGATGAGAGCGAGAGGGAAAAGGATACAAGGTAGTGGTCGGAGACTTGGAGGGGAGTTGCAATGAGGTTAGTGGAAGAACAGCATCTAGTAAAGATGAGGTCGAGCGTATTGCCTGCCTTGTGAGTAGGGGGGAAGGTGAGAGGGTGAGGTCAAAAGAGGAGAGGAGTGGAAAGAAGGAGGCAGAGAGGAATGAGTCAAGGTAGGCGTCAGGAGTTAAAATTAAGCCCCAGAACTGTGAGAGGTGAGCCGTCCTCAGAAAAGGCTTATCAAGGCATCGCTCATTGATAGTCTCCGAGGGGACCTGGAGGCGATAAATGATAAGGATGTTAACTTGAAAGGGCTGGTAACTTTGTGACGGCATGAAATTCAAGGAAGTGATAGACAGATGGGTAAGGAGAAAGAGAGAATGACCACATGGGAGAGATAAGGATCCCTATGCCACCACCCCGCTGACCAGAAATACTCAGTGTGCGAGAACACGTGGGCGGACGAAGAGAGAGCAGTAGGGTAGCAGTGTTATCTGTGGTGATCCATGTTTCTGTCAGTGCCAAGAAGTCGAGGGACTGGAGGAGGCATAGGCTGAGATGAACTCTGCCTGTTGGCTGCAGATCGGCAGTTCCAGAGGCTACCGGAGACCTGAACTCCACGTGGGTCGTGCGCGCTGGGACCACCAGATTGGGGGTGGCAGCGGCCACGCGGTGTGGAGCGTTTGTGGTCTGTGCAGAGAGGAGAGAACAGGGATAGACAGACACATAGTTGACAGGCTGAAGAGGCTACACTAATGCAAGGAGATTGGAATGACAAGTGGACTACGTCTCGAAATGTTCAGAAAGTTAAGCTTACATTAGCAAGAATCTTATTGACTAAAATTATTAAAATGATACAGTACTGCTGAAGTAGGCTAGCTGGCAGTGGCTGCGTTGTTGACTTTGTAGGCTAGCTGACAGTAGCTCGTTGTTGACACTACACTAATCAAGTCGTTCCGTTGAGTGTAGTAGTTTCTACAGTGCTGCTATTCGGGAGCTAGCTGGCTAGCTAGCAGTGTTGATTACGTTACGTTGCGTTAAAAGAACGACAATAGCTGGCTAGCTAACCTAGAAAATCGCTAAACTAGACTACACAATTATCTTTGATACACAGACGGCTATGTAGCTAGCTATGTAGCTAGCTACGATCAAACAAATCAAACGTTGTGCTGTAATGAAATGAAATGAAAAATGTGATACTACCTGTGGAGCGAAGCGGAATGCGACCGGGTTGTTGAGTGCGGAAGTTCTATTCAGTAGACGTTGGCTAGCTGTTGGCTAGCTAGCAGTGTCTCCTACATTAAGGACGACAAATAGCTGGCTAGCTAACCTCGGTAAATTAAGATAATCACTCTAAGACTACACGCTCTAAACTACACAATTATCTTGGATACGAAGACAGCAAAGACAACTATGTAGCTAGCTAACACTACACTAATCAAGTCGTTCAGTTGAGTGTAATAGTTTCTACAGTGCTGCTATTCGGTAGACGGTGGGCGTTTGCTAGCTGGCTGGCTGCTGGGCAGATAGCAGTGTAGACTACGTTAGGACGACGAAATAATAAGTGCAATAGAAGTGCTGACTGTTTCACTTTGTTGTCCTCTTTCTTTCCTTTTTCTTCTGTCCTTCTTTTGTCCTTATTTTGTCTTCCTTTCTTCTGTTAACTAGATATTTTTTGTTGTTATTCTTTGTAAGCTAGCTAGCTTCTTCCAGGAGAGTCCCTAGCAACTGCTTAGCAACAAGTAAACAATTCTGCTAGCAATTCACCTAGCTAAGATAACTGTACAATTTATGAAAAAAATAGTTAATTTTTCCAAAAGCCTGTCTTGTTTAGTTTGTTCCTTGTTTTGTCTTCTATTGAGTCTTGCAGGTCTCTTGATTTTTTCGATGTACTTCACTCTAAAAAAACATTTAAATCTCAATAAATACAGGAGCTCATTTTTCAGCAGCTGCTCAATTTAGAACTCCTTATATGACACTTATATGGAGCTGAGAAAATTGGACAGGTGTAAGCAATATGATGGCTAGGTGAAATGTTTGCCATTTTGCTTAGTTTATACAAATCCAAATCTACATATGGTCATTGTTAGTGCAGGTTGTAAAAGAGAATGTGTTCTTAATGTCCTACCTGGTTAAATAAAGGCAAAATCAATCAATATTGGGGTTTCGGGTATAGGTAGATTTGGGATTGGGTGTTTGTACACATGAACTTCCTCTAAAAATGGCTCTTTTGTGGCTCCTCCCTTTCAGGTGCTGTGTACGTGTAAAGAGTACAATCGCTACAGTAGCTACATCAAGTCAGTTCAGTTGCTGGAGAAGCAGTGCCAGCCCAGCAGGTTAGAGTGGTCTGCTTTCTAGATGTATAATTATAAAAACACAAATGCTATATTGTAAGACACCTTTCCATGCGTTTTATTTCAACTGTGTATGTAACTTGCTGTCGCTCATGGATCGGGAAAGGGTTTTCTGATCACGTCACAAGACCAGGAAAAACTTGTGGAAGGCAAGGGTGCAAATGAATCTCTCTCTCTCTCTCAGAAAATGCTTTTGAAGCAGTTCCTAGTCTTGCAGCAGCAAGGGGAGGTTCCGTCCCACATCTCACTGACGGATATTAGAGATTGGCTCATTGCCAAAGGCAGAAACTACTTCAAGAACACGTGAGTGTTATTAGAATCTTTTACTCAAATTTGTTTAAAAAAACATAAGCGAAGGTGTGGAATCACGTTGACCTATCTAGCAATAAGTTAAGAAATAGATATGGTGGACAGTTTGAGTTGTAGAAAAATTAAGGTAAATCATGTTTTATGTTCCCTTGTATGTGAAGGTTTCAGAGTGAAATGGAAGAGGGGGGAAGAACCTTCACTTGGCCGAACTGGCTTGGGATGTGAAACGACGCCTCAGGCTTAAGGAGCTGGAAAGAGAAGTGTGCAGGGAGCTGCGCCTGGAGCGCCGAATCCGCTGGTCGGTGATTGGACAGGTAAGGATGGAACAGCGGCACTCCTAGGGCTGATATCAACTCACAGTTGCTTAAGCAGCAGTAGGACCTCAGTGTTTCTGTTGGTATCTTCATCCATTTGCCTCTCTTTCTCACCCGTCTCTCTTAGCCTGGTAGCCAGATGGGAGATTGGAGACCCCTGGGCATGGAGACACACACACACCTCTAGGAATGGACTCTCCCTTCAGACACTCCACCTCATCGATGGACACTCTTTCCAGTCAGATCTCGACTGAAAACCTCGAGGTTGCTAGGCTACATATTGCCAGACCACATATTGCCAGACCACAAACTACCAGACCACGTTCTGCCAGACCACCAACTGAAAGACCTAGCAGTGACTCTGATCACTCTGGAATCTTGTCTTCTGTGATGACCTGCTCACCACATTCAGCTAGCCCGTCAGTGGTAGGTCATTTTGGTCATGAACATGTTCCCAGCTTTCATCTTTGGGGCTGTAGGCATATTACTGCTTCCCTGTCTCCCATCTACTGGGAAATCCATATCCAAGTACAGTGGCAAGAAAAGTATGTGAACCCTTTGGAATTACCTTGGACTTCTGCGTAAATTGGTCATAAAATGTTATCTGATCTTT
>NW_025757058.1:0-5929 GCF_021184085.1 Oncorhynchus gorbuscha
AGTAACCTAGCTGTTGATCATTCTCTGTCTCTACAGTAACCTAGCTGTTGATCATTCTCTGTCTCTACAGTAACCTAGCTGTTGATCATTCTCTGTCTCTACAGTAACCTAGCTGTTGATCATTCTCTCTACAGTAACCTAGCTGTTGATCATTCTCTGTCTCTACAGTAACCTAGCTGTTGATCATTCTCCTACAGTAACCTAGCTGTTGATCATTCTCTGTCTCTACAGTAACCTAGCTGTTGAACATTCTCTGTCTCTACAGTAACCTAGCTGTTGAACATTCTCTCTTCAGTAACCTAGCTGTTGATCATTCTCTGTCTCTACAGTAACCTAGCTGTTGATCATTCTCTCTACAGTAACCTAGCTGTTGATCATTCTCTGTCTCTACGGTAACCTAGCTGTTGAACATTCTCTGTCTCTACAGTAACCTAGCTGTTGAACATTCTCTGTCTCTACAGTAACCTAGCTGTTGATCATTCTCTGTCTGTACGGTAACCTAGCTGTTGAACATTCTCTCTACAGTAACCTAGCTGTTGATCATTCTCTGTCTCTCACGGTAACCTAGCTGTTGAACATTCTCTCTCTGCTACAGTAACCTAGCTGTTGAACATTCTCTCTACAGTAACCTAGCTGTTGATCATTCTCTCTCTCTACAGTAACCTAGCTGTTGAACATTCTCTCTACAGTAACCTAGCTGTTGATTATTCTCTCTACAGTAACCTAGCTGTTGATCATTCTCTCTCTACAGTAACCTAGCTGTTGATCATTCTCTCTCTACAGTAACCTAGCTGTTGATCATTCTCTCTCTCTACAGTAACCTAGCTGTTGATCATTGTCTCTACAGTAACCTAGCTGTTGATCATTCTCTATCTCTACGGTAACCTAGCTGTTGATCATTGTCTCTACAGTAACCTAGCTGTTGATCATTCTCTCTACAGTAACCTAGCTGTTGATCATTCTCTGTCTCTACGGTAACCTAGCTGTTGATCATTCTCTCTACAGTAACCTAGCTGTTGATCATTCTCTGTCTCTACAGTAACCTAGCTGTTGATCATTCTCTGTCTCTATGGTAACCTAGCTGTTGATCATTCTCTCTACAGTAACCTAGCTGTTGATCATTCTCTCTCTCTACAGTAACCTAGCTGTTGAACATTCTCTCTCTCTACAGTAACCTAGCTGTTGATCATTCTCTCTCTACAGTAACCTAGCTGTTGATCATTCTCTCTCTCTACAGTAACCTAGCTGTTGATCATTGTCTCTACAGTAACCTAGCTGTTGATCATTCTCTCTCTCTACAGTAACCTAGCTGTTGATCATTCTCTCTCTCTACAGTAACCTAGCTGTTGATCATTGTCTCTACAGTAACCTAGCTGTTGATCATTCTCTCTACAGTAACCAAGCTGTTGATCATTCTCTCTCTCTACAGTAACCTAGCTGTTGATCATTCTCTCTACAGTAACCTAGATGTTGAGCATTCTCTCTTTCTACAGTAACCTAGCTGTTGAACATTCTCTCTCTCTACGGTAACCTAGCTGTTGATCATTCTCTCTCTCTACAGTAACCTAGCTGTTGATCATTGTCTCTCTCTACAGTAACCTAGCTGTTGATCATTCTCTGTCTCTACAGTAACCTAGCTGTTGATCATTCTCTCTACAGTAACCTAGCTGTTGATCATTGTCTCTACAGTAACCTAGCTGTTGATCATTCTCTGTCTCTACGGTAACCTAGATGTTGAGCATTCTCTCTCTCTACAGTAACCAAGCTGTTGATCATTCTCTCTCTCTACAGTAACCTAGCTGTTGATCATTCTCTCTACAGTAACCTAGCTGATGATCATTCTCTGTCTCTACGGTAACCTAGATGTTGAGCATTCTCTCTTTCTACAGTAACCTAGCTGTTGATCATTCTCTCTCTCTCTCTACAGTAACCTAGCTGTTGAACATTCTCTGTCTCTACAGTAACCTAGCTGTTGATCATTCTCTCTACAGTAACCTAGCTGTTGATCATTCTCTCTACAGTAACCTAGCTGTTGATCATTCTCTGTCTCTACGGTAACCTAGATGTTGAGCATTCTCTCTTTCTACAGTAACCTAGCTGTTGATCATTCTCTGTCTCTACGGTAACCTAGATGTTGAGCATTCTCTCTTTCTACAGTAACCTAGCTGTTGATCATTCTCTCTCTCTCTCTACAGTAACCTAGCTGTTGAACATTCTCTGTCTCTACGGTAACCTAGCTGTTGATCATTCTCTGTCTCTACAGTAACCTAGCTGTTGATCATTCTCTGTCTCTACAGTAACCTAGCTGTTGATCATTCTCTCTACAGTAACCTAGCTGTTGATCATTCTTTGTCTCTACGGTAACCTAGCTGTTGATCATTCTCTCTACAGTAACCTAGCTGTTGATCATTCTCTCTACAGTAACCTAGCTGTTGATCATTCTCTCTACAGTAACCTAGCTGTTGATCATTCTCTGTCTCTACGGTAACCTAGCTGTTGATCATTCTCTGTCTCTACGGTAACCTAGCTGTTGATCATTCTCTGTCTCTACAGTAACCTAGCTGTTGATCATTCTCTGTCTCTACGTTAACCTAGCTGTTGATCATTCTCTCTACAGTAACCTAGCTGTTGATCATTCTCTGTCTCTACGTTAACCTAGCTGTTGATCATTCTCTCTACAGTAACCTAGCTGTTGATCATTCTCTCTACAGTAACCTAGCTGTTGATCATTCTCTGTCTCTACGTTAACCTAGCTGTTGATCATTCTCTCTACAGTAACCTAGCTGTTGATCATTCTCTCTACAGTAACCTAGCTGTTGATCATTCTCTGTCTCTACAGTAACCTAGCTGTTGATCATTCTCTGTCTCTACGTTAACCTAGCTGTTGATCATTCTCTGTCTCTACAGTAACCTAGCTGTTGATCATTCTCTGTCTCTACAGTAACCTAGCTGTTGAACATTCTCTGTCTCTACAGTAACCTAGCTGTTGAACATTCTCTCTTCAGTAACCTAGCTGTTCATCATTCTCTGTCTCTACAGTAACCTAGCTGTTGAACATTCTCTCTTCAGTAACCTAGCTGTTGATCATTCTCTGTCTCTACAGTAACCTAGCTGTTGATCATTCCTCTCTACAGTAACCTAGCTGTTGATCATTCTCTGTCTCTACAGTAACCTAGCTGTTGAACATTCTCTGTCTCTACAGTAACCTAGCTGTTGAACATTCTCTCTTCAGTAACCTAGCTGTTGATCATTCTCTGTCTCTACAGTAACCTAGCTGTTGATCATTCTCTCTACAGTAACCTAGCTGTTGATCATTCTCTGTCTCTACGGTAACCTAGCTGTTGAACATTCTCTGTCTCTACAGTAACCTAGCTGTTGAACATTCTCTGTCTCTACAGTAACCTAGCTGTTGATCATTCTCTGTCTGTACGGTAACCTAGCTGTTGAACATTCTCTCTACAGTAACCTAGCTGTTGATCATTCTCTGTCTCTACGGTAACCTAGCTGTTGAACATTCTCTCTCGCTACAGTAACCTAGCTGTTGAACATTCTCTCTACAGTAACCTAGCTGTTGATCATTCTCTCTCTCTACAGTAACCTAGCTGTTGAACATTCTCTCTACAGTAACCTAGCTGTTGATTATTCTCTCTACAGTAACCTAGCTGTTGATCATTCTCTCTCTACAGTAACCTAGCTGTTGATCATTCTCTCTCTACAGTAACCTAGCTGTTGATCATTCTCTCTCTCTACAGTAACCTAGCTGTTGATCATTGTCTCTACAGTAACCTAGCTGTTGATCATTCTCTATCTCTACGGTAACCTAGCTGTTGATCATTGTCTCTACAGTAACCTAGCTGTTGATCATTCTCTCTACAGTAACCTAGCTGTTGATCATTCTCTGTCTCTACGGTAACCTAGCTGTTGATCATTCTCTCTACAGTAACCTAGCTGTTGATCATTCTCTGTCTCTACAGTAACCTAGCTGTTGATCATTCTCTGTCTCTATGGTAACCTAGCTGTTGATCATTCTCTCTACAGTAACCTAGCTGTTGATCATTCTCTCTCTCTACAGTAACCTAGCTGTTGAACATTCTCTCTCTCACAGTAACCTAGCTGTTGATCATTCTCTCTCTACAGTAACCTAGCTGTTGATCATTCTCTCTCTCTACAGTAACCTAGCTGTTGATCATTGTCTCTACAGTAACCTAGCTGTTGATCATTCTCTCTCTCTACAGTAACCTAGCTGTTGATCATTCTCTCTCTCTACAGTAACCTAGCTGTTGATCATTGTCTCTACAGTAACCTAGCTGTTGATCATTCTCTCTACAGTAACCTAGCTGTTGATCATTCTCTCTCTACAGTAACCTAGCTGTTGATCATTCTCTCTCTCTACAGTAACCTAGCTGTTGATCATACTCTCTCTCTACAGTAACCAAGCTGTTGATCATTCTCTCTCTCTACAGTAACCTAGCTGTTGATCATTCTCTCTCACAGTAACCTAGCTGTTGATCATTCTACAGTAACCTAGATGTTGAGCATTCTCTCTTTCTACAGTAACCTAGCTGTTGAACATTCTCTTCTCTACGGTAACCTAGCTGTTGATCATTCTCTACAGTAACCTAGCTGTTGATCATTGTCTCTCTCACAGTAACCTAGCTGTTGATCATTCCTTGTCTCTACAGTAATCAGCTGTTGATCATTCTCTACAGTAACCTAGCTGTTGATCATTGCCCTACAGTAACCTAGCTGTTGATCATTCTCTGTCTCACGGTAACCTAGATGTTGAGCATTCTTCTCACAGTAACCTAGCTGTTGATCATTCTCTCTCTCTACAGTAACTCTTAGTTGCTGATCGTTCCCTTCTTACAGTAACCTAGCTGTTGATCATTCTCTGTCTCTACGGTAACCTAGATGCTGAGCATCTCTCTTTCTACAGTAACCTAGCTGTTGATCATTCTCTGTCTCTACAGTAACCTAGATGTTGATCATTCTCTTTCTACAGTAACCTAGCTGTTGATCATTTCTCTCTGTCTCTACAGTAACCTAGCTGTTGAACATTTCTGTCTCTACAGTAACCTAGCTGTTGATCATTCTCTACAGTAACCTAGCTGTTGATCATTTCTCTACAGTAACCTAGCTGTTGATCATTCTCTGTCTCTACGGTAACCTAGATGTTGAGCATTCTCTTTCTACAGTAACCTAGCTGTTGATCATTCTCTGTCTCTACAGTAACCTAGCTGTTGATCATTCTTCTCTACAGTAACCTAGTTGCTGATCATTCTCTGTCTCTACAGTAACCTAGCTGTTGATCATTCTCTGTCTCTACAGTAACCTAGCTGTTGATCATTCTCTCTACAGTAACCTAGCTGTTGATCATTCTCTGTCTCTACAGTAACCTAGCTGTTGATCATTCTCTGTCTCTACAGTAACCTAGCTGTTGATCATTCTCTGTCTCTACGGTAACCTAGCTGTTGATCATTCTCTGTCTCTACAGTAACCTAGCTGTTGATCATTCCTCTGTCTCTACAGTAACCTAGCTGTTGATCATTCTCTGTCTCTACAGTAACCTAGCTGTTGATCATTCTCTGTCTCTACAGTAACCTAGCTGTTGATCATTCTCTGTCTCTACGGTAACCTAGCTGTTGATCATTCTCTGTCTCTACAGTAACCTAGCTGTTGATCATTCTCTCTCTCTCTCTACAGTAACCTAGCTGTTGATCATTCTCTGTCTCTACGGTAACCTAGCTGTTGATCATTCTCTCTACAGTAACCTAGCTGTTGATCATTCTCTGTCTCTACGGTAACCTAGCTGTTGAACATTCTCTCTCTCTACAGTAACCTAGCTGTTGATCATTCTCTCTCTCTCTCTACAGTAACCTAGCTGTTGATCATTCTCTGCTCTCTACAGTAACCTAGCTGTTGATCATTC
>NW_025757059.1:0-5929 GCF_021184085.1 Oncorhynchus gorbuscha
ATTTACATTTACATTTGGTCATTTAGCAGACGCTCTTATCCAGAGCGACTTTACAAATTGGTGCATTCAATTCATGACATCCTATATTTGTCACTTTACAATAGTGCATCTAAATTTTAAGGGGAGGGGGTGAGAAGGATTACTTTATCCTATCCTAGGTATTCCTAAAGAGGTGGGGTTTCAGGTGTCTCCGAAGGTGGTGATTGACTCATTGTCCTGGCGTCGTGAGGAGTTTGTTCCACCATTGTGGAGCCAGAGCAGCGAACAGTTTTGACTGGGCTGAGCGGGAACTGTACTTCCTCAGTGGTAGGGAGGACGCAGCAGGCCAGAGGTGGATGAACGCAGTGCCCTTATTTGGGTGTAGGGCCTGATCAGAGCCTGAGGTACTGAGGTGCCGTCTCCTCACAGCTCCGTAGGCAAGCACCATGGTCTTGTAGCGGATGCGAGCTTCAACTGAAGCCAGTGGAGAGAGCGGAGGAGCGGGGTGGACGGAGAAAACTTGGGAAGGTTGAACATCAGACGGGCTGCGGCGTTCTGGATGAGTTGTAGGGGGTTTAATGGCACAGGCAGGGAGCCCAGCCAACAGCGAGTTGCAGTAATCCAGACGGGAGATGACAAGTGCCTGGATTAGGACCTGCGCCGCTTCCTGTGTGAGGCAGGGTCGTACATACATACAGTATCTACATACAGTATCTACATATAGTATCTACATACAGTATCTACAAATAGTATCTACATACAGTATCTACATATAGTATCTACATACAGTATCTACATACAGTATCTACATACAGTACATACATACAGTATCTACATACAGTATCTACATACAGTATCTACATATAGTACCTACATATAGTATCTACATACAGTACCTACATACTGTACCTACATACTGTACCTACATATAGTATCTACATACAGTATCTACATATAGTATCTACATATAGTATCTACATATAGTATCTACATATATAATAGTATCTACATATAGTATCTACTTATAGTATCTACATATAGTACCTACATATAGTATCTACATATAGTATCTACATATAGTATCTACATATAATATCTACATATAGTATCTACATATATAATAGTATCTACATATAGTATCTACATATAGTATCTACATATATAATAGTATCTACATATAGTATCTACATCCCTGCAAACATGTGTGTGTGTGGTGTGTGTCAACCTAGACGTGTGTGTATACACTCTCACCACCCAATGTGTGTGTGTGGTGTGTGTCTACCTAGACGTGTGTGCTCCAGGACCAGCTGTCAGTGGAGGTGCGTGCAAGGACAGACGCCCAGGCCCGTGTCCAGAGACTCCTGCTGCAGAACAAGGACCTGCTGCAGCACATCTCCCTACTGGTCAAACAGATCCAGGAGCTGGAGCTCAAGGCTGCTGGAGGACTCAGCTCCAGTGACTGGCTTTGCTTCTTTATCCATTCTCTCTTCTCTTATCCCTCGCTTTCCTTCTTCTCCCCCTCACTCTTCATCCTCTTTCTATTCCCACATCTCTCCCCTCTCCACACCCTTTTCGTCTCATCTCTCCCCTCTCATCCCTGTTTCTTGTCTCATCTCTCCCCTCTCATCCTGTTTCTCTTCTCATCTCCCCTCTCATCCTGTTATTTTACCATCTCTCCCTCTCATCCCTGTTTATTTTATCTCTCCCTCTCATCCCTGTTTATTTTACCATCTCTCCCTCTCATCTTTCATCCTTTTCTTCTCCTTTTTCTGTACTGTCATGTATTTAATAATCATCAGAATTGACATAACAGCTTATCAGTAACGCTGTCATCTTGCCTGTCATCTTGCCTGTTATCTGTCTGTCATCTTGTCTGTTATCTGTCTGTCATCTTGCCTGTTATCTGTCTGTCATCTTGTCTGTTATCTGTCTGTCATCTTGTCTGTTATCTGTCTGTCATCTTGCCTGTTATTTGTCTGTCTGTCATCTTGTCTGTTATCTGTCTGTCATCTTGTCTGTTATCTGTCTGTCATCTTGCCTGTTATCTGTCTGTCATCTTGTCTGTTATCTGTCTGTCATCTTGCCTGTTATCTGTCTGTCATCTTGCCTGTCATCTGTCTGTCATCTTGCCTGTCATCTTGTCTGTTATCTGTCTGTCATCTTGCCTGTTATCTGCCTGTCATCTTGCCTGTCATCTGTCTGTCATCTTGCCTGTCATCTTGCCTGTTATCTGTCTGTCATCTGCCTGTCCTCTTGTCTGTCATCTGCCTGTCATCCTACCTGTCATCTTGCCTGTTACCTGTCTGTCATCTGCCTGTCATCTTGCCTGTTATCTTGCCTGCCCTCTTGTCTGTCATCTTGCCTGTTATCTTGCCTGTCATCTGCCTGTCATCCTACCTGTCATCTTGCCTGTTATCTTGCCTGTTATCTTGCCTGTCATCCTACCTGTTATCTTGCCTGTTATCTTGCCTGTTATCTTGCCTGTCATCCTACCTGTCATCTTGCCTGTTATCTTGCCTGTTATCTTGCCTGTCATCCTACCTGTCATCTTGCCTGTTATCTGCCTGTCCTCTTGTCTGTCATCTGCCTGTCATCCTACCTGTTATCTTGCCTGTCATCCTACCTGTTATCTTGCCTGTTATCTTGCCTGTCATCTTGCCTGTTATCTTGCCTGTTATCTTGCCTGTCATCCTACCTGTTATCTGCCTGTCCTCTTGTCTGTCATCCTACCTGTTATCTTGCCTGTTATCTTGCCTGTCATCCTACCTGTCATCTTGCCTGTTATCTGCCTGTCCTCTTGTCTGTCATCTGCCTGTCATCTTGCCTGTTATCTGCCTGTTATCTTGCCTGTCATCCTACCTGTCATCTGCCTGTCATCTTGCCTGTTATCTGCCTGTCATCTTGCCTGTCATCCTACCTGTCATCTTGCCTGTTATCTGCCTGTCCTCTTGTCTGTCATCTGCCTGTCATCTTGCCTGTTATCTGCCTGTCCTCTTGTCTGTCATCTACCTGTCATCTTGCCTGTTACCTGTCTCTCATCCTGCCTGTCATCTTGCCTGTCATCTTGCCCTTTCCAGTTTATCATAATCTCCGCTCTCAATTATCCCCTCAAATCACCTCCTCTCTCTCATCTCTCTATTCCCTCCACTCATCTTCTTTCCTCCATTCCCACTAATTTTCTTTCTTTATTTTATTTGTATCTTTCATTATTTTTATCCCTCTTTTAATTTCACTCTCTCTCTTCTCTGTTTTCTCCACAGTGGGCTCCCAGGACAGTTTGCTGGAGATCACCTTCCGTCTCAAGCCCCTGTGTGACGCCCCCACCATCCCCCACTTCCATGGGCCCCCAGCAGGTCAGCCCCCAGATCAACAATGGCCCATGGGCCTCCACCTAATGGGGTCCTCTCCACCAGGGACCAGGGCCCGGAGAGCCTCTCTCTGGGGCCTGGCGAGAATGCCGTGAGGCTGGGTGCTTCCGCTTCCCCCCGCCGCAGGGAGAGAGGCCCCACCAGACCCAAGACCAGGAGGGAGAGTCCGAGCTCAGGCGGCCCAGACGAGGACTCCTGTGTGGGTGGAAGGAGATCCTTGGAGCCCTGGGCTCCTCCGGTTCCGGGGAGTCGGGGATCGGTTCCGGAATACGAGTCCAACACGGACGAGCAGTGACAGGGACGGCTGGGGGCAGGGTGAGGGCGGGGGCCTGAGGGCACGGCACGCCTCTTCAACGTGCTGAACGCAGGGAAGCCCTTCAGACTGTCTGGATGATGAGATGGCTGTGTAAGCCCTCCACAGCTCTGCTTCACTCAGTCATAGCATATACCCAGTAGTGCTATAGTGTTGTTGACAGTTCTCCTCCTCCAAACTCTGCTCACAGTACTTTTGTTTGATATTTGTTAATATTTATGAGATATTTGTTAATATTTATGAGATGTTGTTAATATTTATGAGATATTTGTTAATATTTATTAGATATTTGTTAATATTTATGAGATATTTTGTTAATATTTATTAGATGTTGTTAATATTTATTAGATATGTGTTTATATTTATTAGATATGTGTTTAGATGTATTTGATATTTGTTAATATTTGTTATACTTGCTAAAATATGTTTTTTTGTTGCATTGTTTACATATGTTGGATATTTTATTATTTGTTTATTTTTGCCGTTTTTGTTTTATATTTGATGCAGTTGTTTACATGTGTTTGTTGCATTTTGTTTTATATATTTTCATATATTTTGTCTCAGTACTTGACCCTCTGCTGCTGTTTCTACTCCTGGGCTTATTGCAGTGTAGTTGTAGTCTGTGCCATATATCTAAATATATGACTCTGGTCTGTATCATATATCTAAATATATGACTCTGGTCTGTGTTATTGGGCCATTGTGTAACAGTGAAACACACCCCCAGCATGGCCAGTCATCAGTCTTGATGTTTTTTTATTATTGAAAGACTTTAAATGGGTTAAAAGGACTAAACTAGACTTGATATTTGAACTGTGAACTGCAACGCCTGCTGTACTAACACTGTGTTACAGTACATTTGACTGGATCTCATTTTGCAACAGACAAGTGATTCAAAACAGTTTATATTCATGGTTTTATCCCACCCATTGCAACATACAATATATCCTTTTCCCTAGACTATGGTATCCATACAGCACAACCAAAATGTTATCCATAATGTCAACAGCTCAACTCACCCATCTCTCCCAAGATAGGATTTAGATTGACTTTGGGGCAATAATCTATCACTACTCTGTAGAGGAGAGGTTTTAGGCCAATAATCCTATCACTACTCTGTAGAGGGGAGAGGTTTTAGGCCAATAATCTATCTTTCTCTGTAGAGAGGAAGGTTTAGGCCAATAATCTATCACTACTCTGTAGAGGAGAGGTTTTTAGGCCAATAATCTATCACTACTCCCTGTAGAGAGGTTTTAGCCAATAATCTATCACTACTCTGTAGAGGAGGTTTTTAGGCCAATAATCTATCACTACTCTCTGTAGAGGAGAGGTTTTAGGCCAATAATCTATCACTACTCTGTAGAGGAGAGGTTTTAGGCCAATAATCTATCACTACTTTGGAGAAGTTTTTAGGCCAATAATCTATCACTACTCTGTAGAGAGGAGATTTTAGGCCAATAATCTATCACTACTCTGTAGAGGAGAGGTTTAGGCCAATAATCTATCACTACTCTGTAGAGGAGAGGTTTTAGGCCAATCTATCACTTCTCTGTAGAGGGAGAGTTTTGGCAATAATCTATCACTACTCTCTGAAGAGGGAGGTTTTAGGCCAATAATCTATCACTACTCTGTAGAGGAGAGGTTTTAGGCCAATAATCTATCACTACTCTGTAGAGGAGAGGTTTTTAGGCCAATAATCTACCACTACTCTCTGCAGAGGGGAGGTTTTAGGCCAATAATCCATCACTTCTCTGTAGAGGAGGAGGTTTTAGGCCAATAATCTACCACTACTCTACACTAAGGAGAGGTTTTGAGCCAATAATCTATCACTACTCTGTAGAGGAGAGGTTTTAGACCAATAATCTATCACTCTCTGTAGAGGAGAGGTTTTTAGGCCAATAATCTATCACTACTCTGTAGAGGAAGGTTTAGGCCAATAATCTATCCTACTCTGTAGAGGAGAGGTTTTAGGCCAATAATCTATCACTACTCTGTAGAGGAGAGGTTTAGGCCAATAATCTATCACTACTATGTAGAGAAGGTTTAGGCCAATAATATATCACTACTCTGTAGAGGAGAGAGGTTTAGGCCAGAATATATCACTACTCTGTAGAGGAGAGGCTTTAGGCTAATAATCTACCACTACTCTCTGTAGAGGAGAGGTTTTGAGCTAAATAATATATCACTACTCTGTAGAGGGGAGAGGTTTTAGGCCAATAATCTATCACTACTCTGTAGAGGAGAGGTTTTGAGCCAATAATATATCACT
>NW_025757060.1:0-5929 GCF_021184085.1 Oncorhynchus gorbuscha
CAGGCCCCCTCCAGCCGCTGCTCTGTGAATTAAGGTTTCTTTCTCTCTCTCTACCCCCCTCTCTCTCGCTCCCCTGAGCTTTACC
The DNA here is from genome assembly GCF_021184085.1 of Oncorhynchus gorbuscha. Lineage (NCBI taxonomy): Eukaryota > Metazoa > Chordata > Actinopteri > Salmoniformes > Salmonidae > Oncorhynchus > Oncorhynchus gorbuscha. Next base: position 86 of record NW_025757060.1, read on the forward strand.
CATATAATGCCCTTTACACAGGAGCTTAAATGTCCTGTTGCATTATTCAACAAGGATGGCTATGCACACTGCTCAGGGTCAAACATCATCTGTATCTGACAGGAAACATGTGGCGCGCCGTGTGTGTGTGTTTGAGAGAGTGTGTCTGTGTGTGACAGTAAGGGGGTTATCCTCCTCCCCCCAGACCATTTTATTAACGCTGAATGCCATGTCCCACTGCTAGCAGTGTTTCAGGGGGGCATACCCTGCCTCCCAACACCCCCTCTCTACATTACACACACACACACTCTTCCCAATGTCCGTGCAGCAGAAAGATTCCTGCTGCCCTCTGTCCTAACGCTGTGTGTGTGTGTGTGTGTGTGTGTGTGTGTGTGTGTGTGTGTGTGTGTGTGTGTGTGTGTGTGTGTGTGTGTGTGTGTGTGTGTGTGTGTGTGTGTGTGTGTGTGTGTGTGTGTGTGTGTGTAAACTTGGGAGTTCTGCAAGCAGAAAATTAAACATCCTTGCTGCACGATAAGGATTTACAGCAGAGTGTAGTGTCCAGTGCTCTGGAGAGGAGAGGCTGCATGGCATTTAATGTTATTGATCTGCAATAAAAGACCCTGCTGTAACCTGATGTAACCCTGATGTAACCCTGATGTAACTCTGATGTAACCCTGATGTAACTCTGATGTAACTCTAATGTAACCCTGATGTAACCCTGATTTAACCCTGATGTAACTCTGATGTAACTCTGATATAGCCCTGATATAACCCTGCTGTAACCCTGATGTAACCCTGATGTAACCCTGATATAGCCCTGATATAACCCTGATGTAACCCTGATGTACCCTGATGTAACCCTGATGTACCCCGGTGTACCCAGAGTTACATCAGGGTTACATCAGGGTACATCAGGGTTACAGCAGGGTTATATCAGAGCTATATCAGAGTTACATCAGAGTTACATCAGGGTTACATCAGGGTTACAGCAGGGTTATATCAGGGCTATATCAGGGCTATATCAGAGTTACATCAGAGTTACACAAGGGTACATCAGGGTTACACAAGGGTACATCAGGGTTAAATCAGTGTTGCATCAGGGGTACACCAGGGTACATCAGGGTTACACCAGGGTACATCAGGGTTACATCAGGGTAACATCAGGGCACAGTTAGGGTAACATCAGGGGACAGTCAGGGTTACATCAGGGTACAGTCAGGGTTACAGCAGGGTACAGTCAGGGTTACAGCAGGGTACAGTCAGGGTAACATCAAGGTTACATCAGGGTGCAGTCAGGGTTACATCAGGGTACAGTCAGGGTTACAGCAGGGTACAGTCAGGGTTACATCAGGGTACAGTCAGGGTTACATCAGGGTAACATCAGGGTTATATCAGGGTACAGTCAGGGTTACATCAGGGTACAGTCAGGGTTACAGCAGGGTACAGTCAGGGTTACAGCAGGGTTACATCAGGGTCACGTCAGGGTTACGTCAGGTTACATCAGAGGTACATCAGGGTTACAGCAGGGTTACAGCAGGGTCACGTCAGGGTTACGTCAGGTTACATCAGAGGTACATCAGGGTTACATCAGGGTCACGTCAGGGTTACGTCAGATTACGTCAGAGGTACATCAGGGTTACAGCAGGGTTACAGCAGGGTTATATCAGAGCTATATCAGAGTTACATCAGAGTTACAACAGGGTTACATCAGGGTTACAGCAGGGTTATATCAGGGCTATATCAGGGCTATATCAGGGCTATATCAGAGTTACATCAGAGTTACATCAGAGTTACACAAGGGTACATCAGGGTTACACAAGGGTACATCAGGGTTAAATCAGTGTTGCATCAGGGGTACACCAGGGTACATCAGGGTTACACCAGGGTACATCAGGGTTACATCAGGGCACAGTTAGGGTAACATCAGGGGACAGTCAGGGTTACATCAGGGTACAGTCAGGGTTACATCAGGGTACAGTCAGGGTTACAGCAGGGTACAGTCAGGGTAACATCAGGGTTACATCAGGGTACAGTCAGGGTACAGTCAGGGTTACAGCAGGATACAGTCAGGGTTACATCATGGTAACATCAGGGTTACATCAGGGTACAGTCAGGGTTACATCAGGGTACAGTCAGGGTACAGTCAGGGTTACAGCAGGGTACAGTCAGGGTTACATCAGGGTACAGTCAGGGTTACATCAGGGTAACATCAGGGTTACATCAGGGTACAGTCAGGGTTATATCAGGGTACAGTCAGGGTTACAGCAGGGTACAGTCAGGGTTACAGCAGGGTAACATCAGGTTTACATCAGGGTACAGTCAGGGTTACAGCAGGGTACAGTCAGGGTTACAGCAGGGTTACAGCAGGGTTACATCAGGGTCACGTCAGGTTTACATCAGGTTACATCAGAGGTACATCAGGGTTACAGCAGGGTCACGTCAGGGTTACGTCAGGTTACATCAGAGGTACATCAGGGTTACAGCAGGGTCACGTCAGGGTTACGTCAGGTTACATCAGAGGTACATCAGGGTTACATCAGGGTCACGTCAGGGTTACGTCAGATTACGTCAGAGGTACATCAGGGTTACAGCAGGGTTACAGCAGGGTTATATCAGAGCTATATCAGAGTTACATCAGAGTTACATCAGGGTTACATCAGGGTTACAGCAGGGTTATATCAGGGCTATATCAGGGCTATATCAGGGCTATATCAGAGTTACATCAGAGTTACATCAGAGTTACACAAGGGTACATCAGGGTTACACAAGGGTACATCAGGGTTAAATCAGTGTTGCATCAGGGGTACACCAGGGTACATCAGGGTTACACCAGGGTACATCAGGGTTACATCAGGGCACAGTTAGGGTAACATCAGGGGACAGTCTGGGTTACATCAGGGTACAGTCAGGGTTACATCAGGGTACAGTCAGGGTTACAGCAGGGTACAGTCAGGGTAACATCAGGGTTACATCAGGGTACAGTCAGGGTTACAGCAGGGTACAGTCAGGGTTACATCATGGTAACATCAGGGTTACATCAGGGTACAGTCAGGGTTACATCAGGGTACAGTCAGGGTTACATCAGGGTAACATCAGGGTTACATCAGGGTACAGTCAGGGTTACATCAGGGTACAGTCAGGGTTACAGCAGGGTACAGTCAGGGTTACAGCAGGGTAACATCAGGGTTTACATCAGGGTACAGTCAGGGTTACAGCAGGGTACAGTCAGGGTTACAGCAGGGTTACAGCAGGGTTACATCAGGGTCACGTCAGGTTTACATCAGGTTACATCAGAGGTACATCAGGGTTACAGCAGGGTCACGTCAGGGTTACGTCAGGTTACATCAGAGGTACATCAGGGTTACAGCAGGGTCACGTCAGGGTTACGTCAGGTTACATCAGAGGTACATCAGGGTTACATCAGGGTCACGTCAGGTTTACATCAGGTTACACCAGAGGTACATCAGGTTACAGGGTCACGCCAGGGTTACGTGGGGTTATATCAGAGGTACATCAGGGTTACATCAGGGTTACATCAGGTTACATCAGGTTACATCAGGGTTACAGCAGGGTTACTAGGGTTATCAGGTTACATCAGGGTCACATCAGAGTTACGTCAGGTTACATCAGAGGTACATCAGGGTTACATCAGGGTCACGTCAGGGTTACAGCAGGGTCACGTCAGGGTTACAGCAGGGTTTACATCAGGGTCACATCAGGGTTACGTCAGGTTATATCAGAGGCACATCAGGGTTACATCAGGGTAAGTCAGGGTTACAGCAGGGTTGGCAGGGTTACATCAGGGTCACGTCAGGTTACGTCAGGTTACATCAGAGGTACATCAGGGCTACAGCAGGGTTACATCAGGGTTACCGGATTACATGAGAGGTACAATGTGGCTACAGCAGGGTTACAGCAGGGTACAGTCAGGGTTACATCAGGGTACAGTCAGGGTACAGTCAGGGTTACAGCAGGGTACAGTCAGGGTTACATCAGGGTACAGTCAGGGTTACATCAGGGTAACATCAGGGTTACATCAGGGTACAGTCAGGGTTACAGCAGGGTACAGTCAGGGTTACAGCAGGGTAACATCAGGGTTACATCAGGGTACAGTCAGGGTTACAGCAGGGTACAGTCAGGGTTACAGCAGGGTTACAGCAGGGTTACATCAGGGTCACGTCAGGTTTACATCAGGTTACATCAGAGGTACATCAGGGTTACAGCAGGGTCACGTCAGGGTTACGCCAGGTTACATCAGAGGTACATCAGGGTTACATCAGGGTCACGTCAGGGTTACGTCAGATTACATCAGAGGTACATCAGGGTTACATCAGGGTAACGTCAGGGTTACAGCAGGGTTACAGCAGGGTTACATCAGGGTCACGTCAGGGTTACGTCAGGTTACATCAGAGGTACATCAGGGTTACATCAGGGTTACAGCAGGGTTACAGCAGGGTTACATCAGGGTCACGTCAGGGTTACATCAGGTTACATCAGAGGTACATCAGGGTTACATCAGGGTCACGTCAGGGTTACGTCAGGTTACATCAGAGGTACATCAGGGCTACAGCAGGGTTACAGCAGGGTTACATCAGGGTCACGTCAGGGTTACGTCAGGTTACATCAGAGGTACATCAGGGTTACAGCAGGGTCACGTCAGGGTTACGTCAGGTTACATCAGAGGTACATCAGGGTTACATCAGGGTCACGTCAGGGTTACGTCAGATTACGTCAGAGGTACATCAGGGTTACAGCAGGGTTACAGCAGGGTTATATCAGAGCTATATCAGAGTTACATCAGAGTTACATCAGGGTTACATCAGGGTTACAGCAGGGTTATATCAGGGCTATATCAGGGCTATATCAGGGCTATATCAGAGTTACATCAGAGTTACATCAGAGTTACACAAGGGTACATCAGGGTTACACAAGGGTACATCAGGGTTAAATCAGTGTTGCATCAGGGGTACACCAGGGTACATCAGGGTTACACCAGGGTACATCAGGGTTACATCAGGGCACAGTTAGGGTAACATCAGGGGACAGTCAGGGTTACATCAGGGTACAGTCAGGGTTACATCAGGGTACAGTCAGGGTTACAGCAGGGTACAGTCAGGGTAACATCAGGGTTACATCAGGGTACAGTCAGGGTTACAGCAGGGTACAGTCAGGGTTACATCATGGTAACATCAGGGTTACATCAGGGTACAGTCAGGGTTACATCAGGGTACAGTCAGGGTACAGTCAGGGTTACAGCAGGGTACAGTCAGGGTTACATCAGGGTACAGTCAGGGTTACATCAGGGTAACATCAGGGTTACATCAGGGTACAGTCAGGGTTACAGCAGGGTACAGTCAGGGTTACAGCAGGGTAACATCAGGGTTACATCAGGGTACAGTCAGGGTTACAGCAGGGTACAGTCAGGGTTACAGCAGGGTTACAGCAGGGTTACATCAGGGTCACGTCAGGTTTACATCAGGTTACATCAGAGGTACATCAGGGTTACAGCAGGGTCACGTCAGGGTTACGCCAGGTTACATCAGAGGTACATCAGGGTTACATCAGGGTCACGTCAGGGTTACGTCAGATTACATCAGAGGTACATCAGGGTTACATCAGGGTAACGTCAGGGTTACAGCAGGGTTACAGCAGGGTTACATCAGGGTCACGTCAGGGTTACGTCAGGTTACATCAGAGGTACATCAGGGTTACATCAGGGTTACAGCAGGGTTACAGCAGGGTTACATCAGGGTCACGTCAGGGTTACATCAGGTTACATCAGAGGTACATCAGGGTTACATCAGGGTCACGTCAGGGTTACGTCAGGTTACATCAGAGGTACATCAGGGCTACAGCAGGGTTACA
>NW_025757061.1:0-5927 GCF_021184085.1 Oncorhynchus gorbuscha
CTACAGTACCAGTCAACAGTCTGGACACACCTACAGTACAGTCAACAGTCTGGACACACCTACAGTACCAGCGTCTTGACACACCTACAGTACCAGTCAACAGTCTGGACACACCTAAACAGTACCAGTCTGGACACACCTACAGTACCAGTCAACAGTCTGGACACACCTACAGTACCAGTCAACAGTCTGGACACACCTACAGTACCAGTCAACAGTCTGGACACACCTACAGTACCAGTCAACAGTCTGGACACACCTACAGTACCAGTCAACAGTCTGGACACACCTACAGTACCAGTTTGGACACACCTACAGTACCAGTCTGGACACACCTACAGTACCAGTCAACAGTCTGGACACCCCTACAGTACCAGTCTGGACACACCTACAGTACCAGTCAACAGTCTGGACACACCTACAGTACCAGTCAACAGTCCTGGACACACCTACAGTACCAGTCAACAGTCTGGACACACCTACAGTACCAGTCAACAGTCTGGACACACCTACAGTACCAGTCAACAGTCTGGACACACCTACAGTACCAGTCTGGACACACCTACAGTACCAGTCAACAGTCTGGACACACCTACAGTACCAGTCAACAGTCTGGACACACCTACAGTACCAGTCAACAGTCTGGACACACCTAAAGTACCAGTCAACAGTCTGGACACACCTACAGTACCAGTCAACAGTCTGGACACACCTACAGTACCAGTCTGGACACACCTACAGTACCAGTCTGGACACACCTACAGTACCAGTCAACAGTCTGGACACACCTACAGTACCAGTCAACAGTCTGGACACACCTACAGTACCAGTCTGGACACACCTACAGTACCAGTCTGGACACACCTACAGCACCAGTCAACAGTCTGGACACACCTACAGTACCAGTCAACAGTCTGGACACACAAGTAGCCACCCTTTGCCTTGATGACAGCATTGCACACTCTTGGCATTCTCTCAACCAGCTTCATGACCTCATCACCTCTAACACAGACATCACTCCCCCACCTCATCACTCTAACACAGACACCACTCCCCCATGCCTCTCCCCCACCTCATCACCTCTAACACAGACATCACTCCCCCATCTCATCACCTCTAACACAGACACCACTCCCCCACCTCATCACCTCTAACACAGACACCACTCCCCCACCTCATCACCTCTAACACAGACACCACTCCCCATGCCTTCTCCACCCACCTCATCACCACTAACACAGACACCACTCCCCCATCTCATCACCTCTAACACAGACACCACTCCCCATCTCATCACCTCTAACACAGACACCACTCCCCCACCTCATCACCTCTAACACAGACACCACTCCCCCATGCCTCTCCCCCACCTCATCACCACTAACACAGACACCACTCCCCATCTCATCACCTCTAACACAGACACCACTCCCCATCTCATCACCTCTAACACAGACACCACTCCCCCACCTCATCACCTCTAACACAGACACCACTCCCCCACCTCATCACCTCTAACACAGACACCACTCCCCCATCTCATCACCTCTAACACAGACACCACTCCCCCATCTCATCACCTCAAACACAGACACCACTCCCCCACCTCATCACCTCAAACACAGACACCACTCCCCCACCTCATCACCTCTAACACAGACACCACTCCCCATCTCATCACCTCAAACACAGACACCACTCCCCCATCTCATCACCTCTAACAAAGACACCACTCCCCCACCTCATCACCTCTAACACAGACACCTCTCCCCCATCTCATCACCTCCTAACACAGACACCACTCCCCCACCTCATCACCTCTAACACAGACACCTCTCCCCCATCTCATCACCTCTAACACAGACACCACTCCCCCATCTCATCACCTCTAACACAGACACCACTCCCCCACCTCATCACCTCTAACACAGACACCACTCCCCCACCTCATCACCTCTAACACAGACACCACTCCCCCACCTCATCACCTCTAACACAGACACCACTCCCCCACCTCATCACCTCTAACACAGACACCACTCCCCCATCTCATCACCTCTAACACAGACACCACTCCCCCACCTCATCACCACTAACACAGACACCACTCCCCCACCTCATCACCTCTAACACAGACACCACTCCCCCACCTCATCACCTCTAACACAGACACCACTCCCCCACCTCATCACCTCAAACACAGACACCACTCCCCCACCTCATCACCACTAACACAGACACCACTCCCCACCTCATCACCTCTAACACAGACATCACTCCCCCACCTCATCACCTCAAACACAGACACCACTCCCCCACCTCATCACCTCTAACACAGACACCTCTCCCCATCTCATCACCTCTAACACAGACACCACTCCCCCACCTCATCACCACTAACACAGACACCACTCCCCCACCTCATCACCTCTAACACAGACATCACTCCCCCACCTCATCACCTCAAACACAGACACCACTCCCCCATCTCATCACCTCAAACACAGACACCACTCCCCCACCTCATCACCTCTAACACAGACTCCACTCCCCCACCTCATCACTCTAACACAGACTCCACTCCCCCATCTCATCACCTCAAACACAGACTCCACTCCCCCATCTCATCACCTCTAACACAGACATCACTCCCCCACCTCATCACCTCTAACACAGACACCACTCCCCCACCTCATCACCTCTAACACAGACACCACTCCCCCACCTCATCACCTCAAACACAGACACCACTCCCCCACCTCATCACCACTAACACAGACACCACTCCCCCACCTCATCACCTCTAACACAGACATCACTCCCCCACCTCATCACCTCAAACACAGACACCACTCCCCCACCTCATCACCACTAACACAGACACCACTCCCCCACCTCATCACCTCTAACACAGACACCACTCCCCCATCTCATCACCTCTAATACAGACACCACTCCCCCATCTCATCACCTCAAACACAGACACCACTCCCCCACCTCATCACCTCTAACACAGACTCCACTCCCCCACCTCATCACTCTAACACAGACTCCACTCCCCCATCTCATCACCTCAAACACAGACTCCACTCCCCCATCTCATCACCTCTAACACAGACATCACTCCCCCACCTCATCACCTCTAACACAGACACCACTCCCCCATCTCATCACCTCTAACACAGACACTCACTCCTCCCATCTCATCACCTCTAACACAGACACCACCCCCATGCCTCTCCCACCTCATCACCTCTAAACACAGACACCACTCCCCCATCTCATCACCTCTAACACAGACACCACTCCCCCATCTCATCACCTCTAACACAGACACCACTCCCCCATCCTCATCACCTCCTAACACAGACACCACTCCCCCATCTCATCACCTCTAACACAGACACCACTCCCCCATCTCATCACCTCTAACACAGACACCACTCCCCCATCTCATCACCTCTAACACAGACACCACTCCCCATCTCATCACCTCAAACACAGACACCACTCCCCCATCCTCATCACCTCAAACACAGACACCACTCCCCCATCTCATCACCTCTAACACAGACACCACTCCCCCATCTCATCACCTCTAACACAGACACCACTCCCCCATCTCATCACCTCTAACACAGACACCACTCCCCATCTCATCACCTCTAACACAGACACCACTCCCCCATCTCATCACCTCTAACACAGACACCACTCCCCATCTCATCACCTCAAACACAGACACCACTCTCCCCATCTCATCACCTCTAACACAGACACCACTCCCCCATCTCATCACCTCTAACACAGACACCACTCCCCCATCTCATCACCTCTAACACAGACACCACTCCCCCATCTCATCACCTCTAACACAGACACCACTCCCCCACCTCATCACCTCTAACACAGACACCACTCCCCCACCTCATCACCTCTAACACAGACACCACTCCCCCACCTCATCACCTCTAACACAGACACCACTCCCCCATCTCATCACCTCAAACACAGACACCACTCCCCCATCTCATCACCTCTAACACAGACACCACTCCCCACCTCATCACCTCTAACACAGACACCACTCCCCATCTCATCACCTCTAACACAGACACCACTCCCCCATCTCATCACCTCTAACACAGACACCACTCCCCCATCTCATCACCTCTAACACAGACACCACTCCCCCATCTCATCACCTCTAACACAGACACCACTCCCCCATCTCATCACCTCTAACACAGACACCACTCCCCCATGCCTCTCCCCATCTCATCACCTCTAACACAGACACCACTCCCCCATCTCATCACCTCTAACACAGACATCACTCCCCCATCTCATCACCTCTAACACAGACACCACTCCCCCATCTCATCACCTCTAACACAGACATCACTCCCCCATCTCATCACCTCAAACACAGACACCACTCCCCCATGCCTCTCCCCCACCTCATCACCTCTAACACAGACACCACTCCCCCATCTCATCACCTCTAACACAGACACCACTCCCCCATCTCATCACCTCTAACACAGACACCACTCCCCATCCTCATCACCTCCTAACACAGACACCACTCCCCCATCTCATCACCTCTAACACAGACACCACTCCCCCATCTCATCACCTCTAACACAGACACCACTCCCCCATCTCATCACCTCTAACACAGACACCACTCCCCCATCTCATCACCTCAAACACAGACACCACTCCCCCACCTCATCACCTCAAACACAGACACCACTCCCCCCATCTCATCACCTCTAACACAGACACCACTCCCCCATCTCATCACCTCTAACACAGACACCACTCCCCCATCTCATCACCTCTAACACAGACACCACTCCCCCATCTCATCACCACCTAACACAGACACCACTCCCCCATCTCATCACCTCTAACACAGACACCACTCCCCATCTCATCACCTCTAACACAGACACCACTCCCCCACCTCATCACCTCAAACACAGACACCACTCCCCCATCTCATCACCTCTAACACAGACACCACTCCCTCATCCTCATCACCTCTAACACAGACACCACTCCCCCATCTCATCACCTCTAACACAGACACCACTCCCTCATCTCATCACCTCTAACACAGACACCACTCCCCACCTCATCACCTCTAACACAGACACCACTCCCCCATCTCATCACCTCTAACACAGACACCACTCCCCCATCTCATCACCTCTAACACAGACACCACTCCCCATCTCATCACCTCTAACACAGACACCACTCCCCCACCTCATCACCTCTAACACAGACACCACTCCCCCATCTCATCACCTCTAACACAGACACCACTCCCCCATCTCATCACCTCTAACACAGACACCACTCCCCCATCTCATCACCTCTAACACAGACACCACTCCCCCATCTCATCACCTCTAACACAGACACCACTCCCCCACCTCATCACCTCTAACACAGACACCACTCCCCATGCCTCTCCCCCATCTCATCACCTCTAACACAGACACCACTCCCCCATCTCATCACCTCTAACACAGACATCACTCCCCCATCTCATCACCTCTAACACAGACACCACTCCCCCATCTCATCACCTCTAACACAGACATCACTCCCCCATCTCATCACCTCTAACACAGACACCACTCCCCCATGCCTCTCCCCCACCTCATCACCTCTAACACAGACACCACTCCCCCATCTCATCACCTCTAACACAGACACCACTCCCCCACCTCATCACCTCTAACACAGACACCACTCCCCCACCTCATCACCTCTAACACAGACATCACTCCCCCATCTCATCACCTCTAACACAGACATCACTCCCCCATGCCTCTCCCCCATCTCATCACCTCTAACACAGACATCACTCCCCCATCTCATCACCTCAAACACAGACACCACTCCCCCAT
>NW_025757062.1:0-5925 GCF_021184085.1 Oncorhynchus gorbuscha
TGTTCCATATTGGTCGCATGTTCCATATTGGTCGCATGTTCCATATTGGTCGCATGTTCCATATTGGTCGCATGTTCCATATTGGTCCAGTGTTCCATATTGGTCCCGTGTTCCATATTGGTCCCGTGTTTCATATTGGTCCCGTGTTTCATATTGGTCCTATATTCCAAATTGGTCCCATATTCCATATTGGTCCCATGTTTCAAATTGGTCCCATATTCCATATTGGTCCCATGTTACACGTTCCATATTGGTCCCATGTTCCATGTTCCATATGGGTCCCATGTTCCATGTTCCATATGGGTCCCATGTTCCATGTTCCATATGGGTCCCATGTTCCATGTTCCATATGGGTCCCATGTTCCATATTGGTCCCAAGTTTAATGTTCCATATTAGTCCCATGCTCCATATTAGTCCCATGTTCCATATTGGTCCCATGTTCCATATTGGTCCCATGTTTCATATTGGTCCCATGTTCCATGTTCCATATTGGTCCCATGTTCCATGTTCCATATTGGTCACATGTTTCATATTGGTCCCATGTTCCATATTCTATATTGGCCCCATGTTCCATATTGGTCTCATGTTCCATGTTACATATTTGTCCCTTGTTCCATTTTCCATATTGGTCCCATGTTCCATACTGGTCCCATGTTCCATATTGGTCCCATGTTCCATATTGGTCCCATGTTCCATATTCTATATTGGTCCCATGTTTCATATTGGTCCCATGTTTCATATTGGTCCCATGTTCCATGTTCCATATTGGTCCCATGTTCCATACTGGTCCCATGTTCCATATTGGTCCCATGTTCCATATTCCATTTTGGTCCCATGTTCCATATTCTATATTGGTTCCATGTTCCATATTTGTCCCTTGTTCCATTTTCCATATTGGTCCCATGTTCCAAATTCCATATTGGTCCCATGTCCTATATTCCATATTGGTCCCATTTTCCAAGTTCCATATTGGTCCCATGTTCCATATTGGTCCAATGTTCCATGTTGGTCCCATGTTCCATGTTCCATATGGGTCCAATGTTCCATGTTCCATTTTGGTCCCATGTTCCATATTGGTCCCATGTTCCATATTGGTCCCATGTTCCATGTTTCATATTTGTCCCATGTTCCATGTTGGACCTATGTTCCATATTGGTCCCATGTTCCATATTGGTCCCATGTTCCATATTTGTCCCATGTTCCATATTTGTCCCATGTTCCATGTTCCATATTTGTCCCATGTTCCATGTTCCATATTTGTCCCATGTTCCATGTTCCATATTTGTCCCATGTTCCATGTTCCATATTTGTCCCATGTTCCATATTCCATATTGGTCCCATGTTCCATATTGGTCACATGTTTCATATTGGTCCCATGTTCCATATTGGTCCCATGTTCCATGTTCCATATTGGTCCCATGTTCCATATTGGTCCCATGTTCCATATTGGTCCCATGTTTCATATTGGTCCCATGTTTCATATTGGTCCCATGTTTCATATTGGTCCCATGTTTCATATTGGTCCCAAGTTCCATATTGTCCCATGTTCCAAGTCTATTTGTCCCATGTTCCAAGTTCCATATTTGTCCCATGTTCCATATTGATCCCATGTTCCATGTTCCATATTGATCCCATGTTCCATGTTCCATATTGGTCCCATGTACAATGTTCCACATTGGTCCCATGTTCCAAATTCCATATTGGTCCCATGTTCCAAATTCCATATTGGTCCCATGTTCCAAATTCCATATTGGTCCCATGTCCCATGTTCCATATTGGTCCCTTGTTCCATATTGTTTCCATATTCCATATTGGTCCCATGTTCCATGTTCCATATTGGTCCCATGTTCCATATTCCATATTGGTCCCATGTTCCATATTGGTCCCATGTTCCATGTTTCATATTGGTCCCATGTTCCATGTTCCATATTGGTCCCATTTTCCAAGTTCCATATTGGTCCCATGTTCCTTGTTCCATATTGGTCCCATGTTCCATATTGGTCCCATGTTCCATATTGGTCCCATGTTCCATATTGGTCCCATGTTTCATATTGGTCCCATGTTTCATATTGGTCCCATGTTCCAAGTTTCATATTGGTCCCATGTTCCAAGTTCCATATTTTGTCCCATGTTCCATGTTCCCATGTTCCATACGGATCCCAGGTTCCATATTGATCCCATGTTCCATGTTCCATATTGATCCCGTGTTCCATGTTCCATATTGATCCCATGTTCCATATTGATCCCATGTTCCATGTTGGTCCCATGTTCCATATTTCATGAGCTGAAATAGGTCCTATATATAGGGGCAGTACTCAGTGACATTACTTCCTGAAACAGGAGATGAAAAATGCATAACATACTGTACGTTCACAATAGACTTTGAAACATTCAATGTATCTATATTTTTTAAACCTTTATTGAACTAGGCATGTCAGTTAAGAACAAATTCTTATTTTCAATGACGGTCTAGGAACAGTGGGTCAACTGCCTGTTCAGGGGCAGAACGACAGATTTTGTACCTTGTCAGCTCAGGGATTTGAACTTGCAACCTTTGGTTAGGGGTTACCACTAGGCTACCCTGTGATCAGGGAATGTGGCATATTAGGTTCAGAGGTGGAAACTCTCCGTGGAAATTAACGTGAATATATGGAATTAATATGAATACCGTTTAAATGTTTTTTTGCATTGATATATTTACCATATGGAGACAGAAACATCAACCTTGACCTTATCATAAGTAGACATAATTCCAAATGATTTAAATCCTTCCAATATATATTTTTTAAACAATTTACTTACGAATTGAACTTTAATTAAATGAGTTGACTCTTCCCATGGGATGATTTCACTGATCAACAAAAGAAAGGGAATATTGAAAGATCCCCAATGATCCATCGCATACACCTGTAAAATTATAGTCTAGAAACTAAAGCTTTGGATGTCTTCCTCTCAGGCTTCCATGTCTTCTCCTGGACCTCCTCACTGTCCACCTCTTAAATGTTTGGGATGCTCTGATCTACGTGTACGACAGCTTGTTCCAGTTCACACCAATATCCAGCAACTTTGCACAGCAATTCTATGCGAAGGAGCTATGTTGCGCGTATGAGGCAAACCATCTGTCAGTCCATAGAGAGCCGTAATGTTAGCAGTTAGTACATCAATTATATCCATGAAAAGAATCGTCGTGCTAAATTAAGAACAATAAATATTTATTGAGGTGATCAATATGCTCAACATTTTTGTACAGGCTTAAATTATTTATCAAAGTGGTCTCGCTGTCTTGAGATAAAGTGAACTCTGAAAGCCCATAATTGATGGTCCAAATTATTATAAACCATTAATACAGGTACATCTACACATACAGTACTATGAATCTTAACAATAGTGCAATAGGAAAAAGATCCCTGTAGAATGGTTGTTGGAGCAGAATCCATTTATCAAATGGAGTCCTGTATACACACCTGACTGAGAAAGACCATGTGAAGAACCAAAAGAACCAAATCCCCACGTGAAGAACCAAATCCCCCACGTGAAGAACTAAATCCCCCACGTGAAGAACCAAATCCCCCACGTGAAGAACCAATCCCCCACGTGAAGGACCAAATCCCCACGTGAAGAACTGAAATCCCCACGTGAAGAACCAAATCCCCCACGTGAAGAACCAAATCCCACGTGAAGAACCAAATCCCCACGTGAAGGACCAAATCCCCCACGTGAAGAACCAAATACCCCACGTGAAGAACCAAATCCCCACGTGAAGAACCAAATCCCCCACGTGAAGAACTCAAATCCCCCACGTGAAGAACCAAATCCCCCACGTGAAGAACCAAATCCCATGGAAGAACCAAAAGAACCAAATCCCCACGTGAAGAACCAAATCCCCCCATGAAGAACCAAATCCCCACGTGAAGAAACCAAATCCCCATGTGAAGAACCAAAAGAACCAAATCCCCCATGTGAAGAACCAACCCCCATGTGAAGAACCAAATCCCCCATGTGATGAACCAAATCCCCCATGTGATGAACCAAATCCCCCATGTGTGATGAACCAAATCCCCCATGTGATGAACCAAATCCCCATGTGATGATGAACCAAACCCCCATGTGAAGAACCAAAAAACCAAATCCCCCATGTGAAGAACCAAAATGTGAAGAACCAAATCCCCCATGTGAAGAACCAAATCCCCATGTGATGAACCAAATCCCCCATGTGAAGAACCAAAGAACCAAATCCCCATGTGATGAACCAAATCCCTATGTGAAGAACCAAATCCCATGTGAAGAACCAAAAGAACCAAATCCCCCATGTGAAGAACCAAATCCCCCATGTGAAGAACCAAATCCCCCATGTGAAGAACCAAACCCCCATGTGAAGAACCAAATCCCATGTGAAGAACCAAATCCCCCATGTGAAGAACCAAATCCCATGTGAAGAACCAAATCCCCCATGTGAAGAACCAAATCCCCATGTGATGAACCAACTCCCATGTGATGAACCAAATCCCATGTGAAGAACCAAACCCCTATGTGAAGAACCAAAAGAACCAAATCCCCCATGTGAAGAACCAAATCCCCCATGTGAAGAACCAAATCCCCATGTGAAGAACCAAACCCCCATGAAGAACCAAATCCCCATGTGAAGAACCAAATCCCCCATGTGATGAACCAAATCCCCCATGTGATGAACCAAATCCCCCATGTGATGAACCAAATCCCCCATGTGATGAACCAAATCCCCCATATGAAGAACCAAATCCCCATGTGAAGAACCAAAAGAACCAAATCCCCCATGTGAAGAACCAAATCCCCCATGTGAAGAACCAAAAGAACCAAATCCCCCATGTGAAGAACCAAATCCCCATGTGAAGAACCAAATCCCCCATGTGAAGAACCAAATCCCCCATGTGAAGAACCAATCCCCTATGTGAAGAACCAAATCCCCATGTGAAGAACCAAATCCCCATGAAGAACCAAATCCCCCATGTGAAGAACCAAATCCCCATGAAGAACCAAATCCCCCATGTGAAGAACCAATCCTATGTGATGAACCAAATCCCATGTGATGAACCAAATCCTATGAAGAACCAAATCCCCCATGTGAAGAACCAAATCCCCCATGTGATGAACCAAATCCCATGTGATGAACCAAATCCCCCATGTGAAGAACCAAATCCCCCATGTGAAGAACCAAATCCCCCATGTGATGAACCAAATCCCCCATGTGATGAACTAAATCCCCATGTGAAGGAACCAAATCCCCCATGTGAAGAACCAAAGAACCAAATCCCCCATGTGAAGAACCAAATCCCCCATGTGATGAACCAAATCCCCCATGTGAAGAACCAAATCCCCATGTGATGAACCAAACTCCCCATGAAGAACCAAATCCCCAGGTGATGAACCGTCCCCATGTGATGAACCAAATCCCCATGTGAAGAACCGTCCCCTACATGTGAAGAACCAAATCCCCCATGTGATGAACCAAACTCTATGTGAAGAACCAAATCCCCCATGTGAAGAACCAAAAGAACCAAATCCCCCATGTGAAGAACCAAATCGTGTGAAGAACCAAAGAACCAAATCCTACGGTGAAGAACCAAAGAACCAAATCCCCATGTGAAGAACCAAAAGAACCAAATCCCCCATGTGAAGAACCAAATCCCCCATGTGATGAACCAACCCCATGTGAAGAACCAAATCCCCCATGTGAAGAACCAACTCTATGTGATGAACCAAATCCCCCCATGTGATGAACCAACCTATGTGAAGAACCAAATCCCCATGTGATGAACCAAATCCCCCAGGTGATGAACCAAATCCCCATGTGAACCAAATCCCCCATGTGATGATCGGTGCAGTCTGTTGGGTAGAGTAGACGGTGCAGTCTGTTGGTAGAGTAGACGGTGCAGTCTGTTGGTAGA
>NW_025757063.1:0-5924 GCF_021184085.1 Oncorhynchus gorbuscha
CTTCCTCTGCTGAGACTGGCCAAAGAGGGGACACAGTCTTCCAGCATCCAGCTGACGGGTCTGACTCTCACCGTCCCTACACTCTCCCTTCCTCTGCTGAGACTGGCCAAAGAGGGGACACAGTCTTCCAGCATCCAGCTGACGGGTCTGACTCTCACCGTCCCTACACTCTCCCTTCCTCTGCTGAGACTGGCCAAAGAGGGGACACAGTCTTCCAGCATCCAGCTGACGGGTCTGACTCTCACCGTCCCTACACTCTCCCTTCCTCTGCTGAGACTGGCCAAAGAGGGGACACAGTCTTCCAGCATCCAGCTGACGGGTCTGACTCTCACCGTCCCTACCTCTCCTTCCTCTGCTGAGACTGGCCAAGGGGACACAGTCCTTCCAGCATCCAGCTGGCAGTCTGACTCTCACCGTCCCTACACTCTCCCTTCCTCTGCTGAGACTGGCCAAAGAGGGGACAGCACAGTCTTCAGCATCCCAGCTGGTCTGACTCTCACCCGTCCTTCACTCTCCTTCCTCTGCTGAGACTGGCCAAGAGGACACAGTCTTCCAGCATCCAGCTGACGGGTCTGACTCTCACCGTCCCTACACTCTCCCCTTCCTCTGCCGAGACTGGCCAAAGAGGGACACAGTCTTCCAGCATCCAGCTGACGGGTCTGACTCACCGTCCCTACCTCCTCCCTTCCTCTGCTGAGACTGGCCAAGAGGGGACACAGTCTTCCAGCATCCAGCTGACGGTCTGACTCTCACCGTCCCTACACTCTCCCTTCCTCTGCTGAGACTGGCCAAAGGGGACACAGTCTTCTTCAGCATCCAGCTGACCTAGGTCTGACTCTCACCGTCCCTACACTCTCCCTTCCTCTGCTGAGACTGGCCAGCATCCAGCTGAGGGGACACAGTCTTCCAGCATGGCCAGCTGGTCTTCAGCATCCAGCTGGTCTGACTCTCACCGTCCCTACCTCTCCTTCCTCTGCTGAGACTGGCCAAAGAGGGACACAGTCTTCAGCATCCAGCTGACGGGTCTGACTCTCACCGTCCCTACACTCTCCCTTCCTCTGCTGAGACTGGCCAAGGGGACACAGTCTTCCAGCATCCAGCTGGCGGGTCTGACTCCTGCGTCCCTACACTCTCCCTTCCTCTGCTGAGACTGGCCAAAGGGACACAGTCTTCCAGCATCCAGCTGACGGGTCTGACTCTCACCGTCCCTACCTCTCCTTCCTCTGCTGAGACTGGCCAAGGGGACACGGTCTTCAGCATCCAGCTGACGGGTCTGACTCTCCACCGTCCCTACCTCTCCCTTCCTCTGCTGAGACTGGCATCAAGTCCCTAGCTGGGAAGGGACACAGTCTTCCAGCATCCAGCTGACGGGTCTGACTCTCACCCCGTCCCTACACTCTCCCTTCCTCTGCTGAGACTGGCCAGAGGGGACACAGTCTTCCAGCATCCAGCTGACGCGGGTCTGACTCTCACCGTCCCTACACTCTCCCTTCCTCTGCTGAGACTGGCCAAGAGGGGACACAGTCTTCCAGCATCCAGCTGGCAGGTCTGACTCTCACCGTCCCTACACTCTCCCTTCCTCTGCTGAGACTGGCCAAGGGGACACAGTCTTCCAGCATCCAGCTGACAATGGGTCTGACTCTCACCGTCCCTACACTCTCCCTTCCTCTGCTGAGACTGGCCAAAGAGGACACCAGTCTTCCAGCATCCAGCTGAAGAGGGACACAGTCTGACTCCAGCTCACCGTCCCTACACTCTCCCTTCCTCTGCTGAGACTGGCCAAGAGGACACAGTCTTCAGCATCCAGCTGACGGGTCTGACTCTCGTCCCTACCTCTCCCTTCCTCTGCTGAGACTGGCCAAGAGGGACACAGTCTTCCAGCATCCAGCTGACGGGTCTGACTCTCACCGTCCCTACACTCTCCTTCCTCTGCTGAGACTGGCCAAGAGGGACACAGTCTTCCAGCATCCAGCTGACGGGTCTGACTCTCACCGTCCCTACACTCTCCCTTCCTCTGCTGCTGAGACTGGCCAAGACTGGGGGACACAGTCTTCCAGCATCCAGCTGACCAGGTCTGACTCTCACCGTCCCTACCTCTCCCTTCCTCTGCTGAGACTGGCCAAAGAGGGGACACAGTCTTCCAGCATCCAGCTGACGGGTCTGACTCTCACCGTCCTACCTCTCCCTTCCTCTGCTGAGACTGGCCAAGAGGGGACACAGTCTTCAGCATCCAGCTGACGGGTCTGACTCTCACCGTCCCTACACTCTCCCTTCCTCTGCTGAGACTGGCCAAAGAGGGACACAGTCTTCCAGCATCCAGCTGACGGGTCTGACTCTCACCGTCCCTACACTCTCCCTTCCTCTGCTGAGACTGGCCAAAGAGGGACACAGTCTTCCAGCATCCAGCTGACGGGTCTGACTCTCACCGTCCCTACACTCTCCCTTCCTCTGCTGAGACTGGCCAAGAGGGACACAGTCTTCCAGCATCCAGCTGACAGGTCTGACTCTCACCGTCCCTACCTCTCCCTTCCTCTGCTGAGACTGGCCAAAGAGGGGACACAGTCTTCAGCATCCAGCTGACGGGTCTGACTCTCACCGTCCCTACACTCTCCCTTCCTCTGCTGAGACTGGCCAAAGAGGGACACAGTCTTCCAGCATCCAGCTGGCGGTCTGACTCTCACCGTCCCTACACTCTCCCTTCCTCTGCTGAGACTGGCCAAAGGGACACAGTCTTCCAGCATCCAGCTGACGGGTCCTGACTCTCACCGTCCTACACTCTCCCTTCCTCTGCTGAGACTGGCCAAGAGGGGACACAGTCTTCAGCATCCAGCTGTGGGTCTGACTCTCCGTCCCTACACTCTCCCTTCCTCTGCTGAGACTGGCCAAGAGGGACACAGTCTTCCAGCATCCAGCTGACGGGTCTGACTCTCCCCTGCACCCTACACTCCTTCCCTTGAGACTGGCCACAGTCTTCCAGCATGAGACTGACTCTCCCGTCCCTACTCTCCCTTCCTCTGCTGAGACTGGCCAAGGACACTTCAGCATCCAGCCCCCAGGTCTGACTCTCAGCATCCAGCTGAGACTGGCCAAGTCTGACTCTCACCGCTCTGACTCTCACCGTCCCTACTCTCCCTTCCTCTGCTGAGACTGGCCAAGGGGACACAGTCTTCCAGCATCCAGCTGACGGGTCTGACTCTCACCGTCCCTACACTCTCTCCTTCCTCTGCTGAGACTGGCCAAAGAGGGGACACAGTCTTCCAGCATCCAGCTGACGGGTCTGACTCTCACCGTCCCTACACTCTCCCTTCCTCTGCTGAGACTGGCCAAAGAGGGGACACAGTCTTCCAGCATCCAGCTGAGGTCTGACTCTCACCGTCCCTACACTCTCCCTTCCTCTGCTGAGACTGGCCAAAGAGGGGACACAGTCTTCCAGCATCCAGCTGACGGGTCTGACTCTCACCGTCCCTACACTCTCCCTTCCTCTGCTGAGACTGGCCAAAGAGGGGACACAGTCTTCCAGCATCCAGCTGACAGGTCTGACTCTCACCGTCCCTACACTCTCCTTCCTCTGCTGAGACTGGCCAAAGAGGGGACACAGTCTTCCAGCATCCAGCTGACGGCAAAACTCGAGTCGCACCGCATTATTTCTGCCTCATGCACAAATTTATGCTTTTACTCTTATGACCAGAGAAAGTGAACTATTCCTCGATATTAAAGGGATACTTGAGGATTTTGGCAATGGAGCCCTTTACCAGATTCAGATGAACTCATGGATACCATTGTTATGTCTCTGTGTGCAGTTTGAAGGATGTTGCTAACTAGCATTAGCGCAATCGCTAACTAGTGTTAACGCAATGACTATGGTAGCTGCTAGCATGCTATCTGGATACCATAGACTTCAAGTCATTGCGCTAACATTGGCTCGTGAAAATGCCTCTCACTTATTGCATGCTGGATACAGCGACATACAAAAAGGTATCCATGAGTTTATCTGACTCTGGGAACTACAAAAGACATAAATGCCAAATCCAGAAGTAGCCCTTTTGTTTTATTCCATGTGTAACTCTGTGTTGTCTGTTCACACTGCTATGCTTTTATCTTGGCCAAGAGGGGCAGTTGCAAATGAGAACTTGTTCTCAACTAGCCTACCTGGTTAAATAAAGGTGAAATAAAAAA
Source organism: Oncorhynchus gorbuscha (assembly GCF_021184085.1). Classification (NCBI taxonomy): domain Eukaryota; kingdom Metazoa; phylum Chordata; class Actinopteri; order Salmoniformes; family Salmonidae; genus Oncorhynchus; species Oncorhynchus gorbuscha. The sequence continues at coordinate 4,177 of NW_025757063.1, forward strand.
TAAAAAAAATAAAAGACACAAGCTGCTAATAATAACAACTCAAGCCTTTCAATACACTTCACTACTCATTCATTGCAGCTGCAATGCTGGTGGACAAGTGAGTGGAAGTAGTTTTATGACACGTAAATGTGCTGAAAAAAACCTTCAACTCTTTGATGTATTCGTTGACAGTATCTCTCGAATCATGGTTTCAAAAGTTTTGAAATCTCACAGTATCGACTTCGCTGTGCACTCAAGGATTCTCCAGACATCTGAGCTTTCCGATTGGCTAGTAGGAAGGCCTATAGATGCACTTTATTTGATCACCCAGCTGCTGGGAAGGCAGAGTTTGTACCTTCAGACACATGAAATGGTTAAAAATGGGAACACTTCACCTACCCGGTGCTTAGGGCTGCTGAATCAAGTGCACCTACTGCCAATAGCATGAGAGGAATAAAAAAAGGCTTTATTGTTGTTCCTTTACATATATGTTTGGTGGTCGACTAGGAATGCCTGTTGCTGAGCAGTTCAGTAGTGGATCATGAGGTCAATAGTCAGAGTTTTACCAACCTCAGTGTAGTTGATAGTCTGACCTTTACCAACCTCAGTGTAGTTGATAGTCCATGACCTTTACCAACCTCAGTGTAGATAGTCTGACCTTTACCAACCTCAGTTATAGTTGATAGTCTGACCTTTACCAACCTCATTGCAGCTATAGTTGATAGTCTGACCTTTACCAACCTCAGTGTAGTTGATAGTCTGACCTTTACCAACCTCAGTATAGTTGATAGTCTGACCTTTACCAACCTCAGTATAGTTGATAGTCTGACCTTTACCAACCTCAGTATAGTTGATAGTCTGGTCTTTACCTTAGTATAGTTGATAGTCTGACCTTTACCAACCTCATTATAGTTGATAGTCTGACCTTTACCAACGTCAGTGTAGTTGATAGTCTGGTCTTTACCTTAGTATAGTTGATAGTCTGACCTTTACCAACCTCAGTATAGTTGATAGTCTGACCTTTACCAACCTCAGTGTAGTAGTCTGGTCTTTATTAGTATAGTTGATAGTCTGACCTTTACCGACCTCATTATAGTTGATAGTCTGACCTTTACCAACCTATAGTTGATAGTCTGACCTTTACCAACCTCATTATAGTTGATAGTCTGACCTTTACCAACCTCAGTGTAGATGGTAGTCTGACCTTTACCAACCTCATTATAGTTGATAGTCTGACCTTTACCAACCTCCAGTATAGTTGATAGTCTGACCTTTACCAACCTCATTATAGTTGATAGTCTGACCTTTACCGACCTCATTATAGTTGATAGTCTGACCTTTACCAACCTCAGTGTAGATGGTAGTCTGACCTTTACCAACCTCATTATAGTTGATAGCATGACCTTTACCAACCTCAGTGTCGATGGTAGTCTGACCTTTACCAACCTCATTATAGTTGATTGTCTGACCTTTACCAACCTCATTATAGTTGATTGTCTGACCTTTACCAACCTCAGTGTAGTTGATAGTCTGACCGTTACCAACCTCAGTGTAATTGATAGCATGACCTTTACCAACCTCAGTGTCGATGGTAGTCTGACCTTTACCAACCTTAGTATAGTTGATAGTCTGACCTTTACCAACCACATTATAGTTGATAGTCTGACCTTTACCACCCTCAGTGTAGTTGATAGTCTGACCGTTACCAACCTCAGTGTAATTGATAGTCTGACCTTTACCAACCTCAGTATAGTTGATAGTCTGACCTT
>NW_025757064.1:0-5923 GCF_021184085.1 Oncorhynchus gorbuscha
TGACTAGGTATCCCCTTCCAACTGACTAGGTATCCCCCTTCCAACTGACTCAGACATCCCCTTTCCAACTGACTAGATATCCCCTTTTCCAACTGACTAGGTATCCCCCTTTCCAACTCGACTACACATTTACATTTACATTTAAGTCATTTAGCAGACGCTCTTATCCAGAGCGACTTACAAATTGGTGCATTCACCTTATGACATCCAGTGGAACAGCCACTTTACAATAGTGCATCTAAATATTTTAAGGGGGGTGAGAAGGATTACTTTATCCTATCCTAGGTATTCCTTAAAGAGGTGGGGTTTCAGATGTCTCCGGAAGGTGGTGATTGACTCCGCTGTCCTGGCGTCGTGAGGGAGTTTGTTCCACCATTGGGGAGCCAGAGCAGCGAACAGTTTTGACTGGGCTGAGTGGGAACTGTACTTCCTCAGTGGTAGGGAGGCGAGCAGGCCAGAGGTGGATGAACGCAGTGCCCTTATTTGGGTGTAGGGCCTGATCAGAGCCTGGAGGTACTGAGGTGCCGTTCCCCTCACAGCTCCGTAGGCAAGCACCATGGTCTTGTAGCGGATGCGAGCTTCAACTGGAAGCCAGTGGAGAGAGCGGAGGAGCGGGGTGACGTGAGAGAACTTGGGAAGGTTGAACACTAGACGGGCTGCGGCGTTCTGGATGAGTTGTAGGGGTTTAATGGCACAGGCAGGGAGCCCAGCCAACAGCGAGTTGCAGTAATCCAGACGGGAGATGACAAGTGCCTGGATTAGGACCTGCGCCGCTTCCTCTAACCACCTGGCTTCCCGCCACCCCAGACTATAGTGACATACAGTGCATTCAGAAAGTATTCAGACTCCCTTGACTTTGAATTCTAGAATTGATTAAATCGTTTTTTCCCCTGATCATTCTACACACAATACCCCATCATGACAAAGTAAAAACAGGTATTTAGACATTTTTACAAAACAACTGAAATATTACATTTACAGTACTCAGACCCTTTACTCAGTACTTTGTTGAAGCACCTTTTGTCAGCGATTACAGCCTTGTGTTTTCTTGAGTATGGCGCTACAAGCTTGGATCACCTGTATTTGAGGAGTTTCTCCCATTCTTCTCTCCAGATCCTCTTAATTAAGCTCTGTTGGTTGGATGAGGAGCGTTACTGCACCGCTATTTTCAGGTCTCTCCAGAAAGGTTAGATCGGGTTCAAGTCCAGGCTCTGGCTGGGCCACTCAAGGACATTCAGATATTAGTCCCGAAGCCACTCCTGCGTTGTCTTGGTGTTGAAGGATTTTTATCAGTAATGATTAAATAATGTATACATTTAACGTAGAATTATAACTAATATAATTATAACCTGTCTGATAAAGAATGGTTCTACATAGGCAAAGAGGAAGTGTTAACAGACAAATTGTGACCACTGTGAAACCGATAACAGGAAGAAAGTCTCCCCACCCAAGGCGGAGAGAAACCGTTAGGCTTGCGGTAGATTATGCAACTTGTGATAGCATATGATAAGCAATATGTGTGTGTTGGAATGGACTTTTGAAAGCAGCTATTTCCTTGTCGGAGAGGAGGGATATTTAGGACGCTATGACGCTATGTGTGATATATAAACTAATGTACATGGTATTTTGAGCAGAGCTTTTGAGAATAAACGCTATTGATTAATTCTGGTGGCTGGTCTCTGTCCATTTTTGCAAATAAGAACCTTACAAATCCTTAGAAACGGACAGAGTGTTTTAATTGAATTGGTTCATGAACACATAGTTACTAAATTCATCTAACACTTGGTTGTGTGCTTAGGGTCGTTGTCCTGCTGGAAGGTGAACCTTCACCCCAGTCTGAGGTCCTGAGCGCTCTGAATCATATGACTAGATATCCCCCTTTCCAACTGACTAGATATCCCCCTTTCCAACTGACTAGGTATCCCCTTTCCAACTGACTAGATATCCCCCTTTCCAACTGACTAGATATCCCCCTTTCCAACTGACTAGGTATCCCCCTTTCCAACTGACTAAGATATCCCCCTTTCCAACTGACTAGGTATCCCCTTTCCAACTGACTAGATATCCCCCTTTCCAACTGACTAGATATCCCCTTTCCAACTGACTAGATATCCCCCTTTCCAACTGACTAGATATCCCCTTTACAACTGACTAGATATCCCCTTTCCCTTTCCAACTGACTAGATATCCCCTTTCACAACTGACTAGGTATCCCCTTTCCTTCCAACTGACTAGATATCCCCCTTTCCAACTGACTAGATATCCCCTTTCCAACTGACTAGATATCCCTTTCCTTTCCAACTGACTAGATATCCCCTTTCCCTTTCCAACTGACTAGATATCCCCTTTCCCTTTACAACTGACTAGATATCCCCTTTCCCTTTACAACTGACTAGATATCCCCTTTCCAACTGACTAGATATCCCCTTCCCTTTCCAACTGACTAGATATCCCCCTTCTTTCCAACTGACTAGATATCCCCTTTCCCTTTACAACTGACTAGATATCCCCTTTCCAACTGACTAGATATCCCCCTTTCCTTTCCAACTGACTAGATATCCCCTCTTCCAACTGACTAGATATCCCCCTTTACAACTGACTAGGTATCCCCCTTCCCTTTCCAACTGACTAGATATCCCCCTTTCCCTTTCCAACTGACTAGATATCCCCTCTTCCAACTGACTAGATATCCCCTTTCCAACTGACTAGATATCCCCTTTCCCTTTCCAACTGACTAGATATCCCCTTTCCAACTGACTAGATATCCCCTTTCCCTTTCCAACTGACTAGATATCCCCTTTCCAACTGACTAGATATCCCCCCTTTACAACTGACTAGATATCCCCTTTCCTGTACAACTGACTAGGTATCCCCCTTTCCTGTCCAACTGACTAGGTATCCCCCCTTTCCAACTGACTAGGTATCCCCTTCCTTTACAACTGACTAGGTATCCCCTTTCCTTTCCAACTGACTAGGTATCCCCTTTCCTTTCCAACTGACTAGGTATCCCCTTTCCCTTTCCAACTGACTAGGTATCCCCTTTCCCTGTACAACTGACTAGGTATCCCCTTTCCCTGTACAACTGACTAGGTATCCCCTTTCCCTGTACAACTGACTAGGTATCCCCCTTTCCAACTGACTAGGTATCCCCTTACCAACTGACTAGGTATCCCCTTTCCAACTGACTAGGTATCCCCTTTCCTTTACAACTGACTAGGTATCCCCTTTCCAACTGACTAGGTATCCCCTTTCCTTTCCAACTGACTAGGTATCCCCCTTTCCCTTTCCAACTGACTAGGTATCCCCCTTTCCAACTGACTAGGTATCCCCTTTCCTGTACAACTGACTAGGTATCCCCCTTCCTTCCAACTGACTAGGTATCCCCTTTCCAACTGACTAGGTATCCCCTTTCCTTTCCAACTGACTAGGTATCCCCCTTTCCTTACAACTGACTAGGTATCCCCTTCCCTTCCAACTGACTAGGTATCCCCTTTCCCTGTACAACTGACTAGGTATCCCCTTCCTTTACAACTGACTAGGTATCCCTTTCCTTTCCAACTGACTAGGTATCCCCTTTCCAACTGACTAGGTATCCCCCTTTCCAACTGACTAGGTATCCCCTTTCCAACTGACTAGATATCCCCTTTCCTTTCCAACTGACTAGGTATCCCCTTTCCAACTGACTAGGTATCCCCCTTCCCTTTCCAACTGACTAGATATCCCCTTTCCTTTCCAACTGACTAGATATCCCCTTTCCAACTGACTAGATATCCCCTTTCCAACTGACTAGATATCCCCTTTCCCTTACAACTGACTAGGTATCCCCTTTCCTTCCAACTGACTAGATATCCCCTTCCCTTTCCAACTGACTAGGTATCCCTTTCCTTTACAACTGACTAGATATCCCCTTTCACAACTGACTAGGTATCCCCTTCCTTTCCAACTGACTAGGTATCCCCTTTCTTTCCAACTGACTAGATATCCCCCTTTACAACTGACTAGTATCCCCTTCCCTGTACAACTGACTAGTATCCCCTTTCCCTTTCCAACTGACCAGATATCCCCCTTTCCCTTTCCAACTTGACTAGATATCCCCCCTTTCCAACTGACTAGATATCCTCTTCCAACTGATTCAGGTATCCTTCCAACTGACTAGGTATCCTCTTCTTTTGGACCCCTTTCCAACTGACTAGGTATCCTCTTTCCAACTGACTAGGTATCCCCCTTTCCAACTGACTAGGTATCCCCCTTTGACCCTTTCCAACTGACTAGGTATCCCCCTTTCCAACTGACTAGGTATCCCCTTTCCAACTGACTAGGTATCCCCCTTTCCTTACAATTGACTAGGTATCCTCCTTTTCCCTGTACAACTGATCAGGTATCCCCTTCCCCTTACAACTGACTAGGTATCCCCCTTTCCCTGTACAACTGACTAGGTATCCCCTTTCCTTCCAACTGACTAGATATCCCCTTTCCTTTACAACTGACTAGGTATCCCCTTTCCCTTTACAACTGACTAGATATCCCCCTTTCCAACTGACTAGATATCCCCTTTCCAACTGACTAGGTATCCCCCTTTCCCTTTACAACTGACTAGATATCCCCCCTTTCCAACTGACTAGATATCCCCCTTTACAACTGACTAGATATCCCCCTTTCCCTGTACAACTGACTAGGTATCCCCTTTCCTTTCCAACTGACTAGGTATCCCCTTTCCAACTGACTAGGTATCCTCCTTTCCAACTGACTAGGTATCCTTTCCCTTTACAACTGACTAGGTATCCCTTTCCTTTAAAACTGACTAGGTATCCCCTTTTCCAACTGTCAGTGGATACATCATTGTAAATAGTTTTCACAGTGGATACATCATTGTAGAGGCATCCCTGCCTTTAGAAAGCTATTAATTACAATAACACTGTTATGCATATTAGCATTCCAATAATCTGTATTGTGAGATGATTGAATCATTGTGGGGTGCGGCATGGTGTCTGGGTGTGGCTTTTGTTAAGCTTCTTTGTGACGTACAGAGACTGCAGTGGGCCTGTGTGTTCATCCATGCAGCTTTGCGTGTGTGTGTGTGCGTGCATGCGTTCGTCCGTGTGTAACTGCGTGTGTCTGCGTGTGCATTGCCGTATGCTTGTGTATGTGTGACTGTGTGTGTGTGTAAATTACACATCCCTTCCCAGCCAGACCATTGTCTCTGGTCTGTAAAATACTTCATAAGCTTCCCTTCCCAGCCAGACCATTGTCTCTGGTCTGTAGAATACTTCATCATTGGAACGTCTCTCCATTAACATGTTAGTCATTTAGCACCAGAGCGACTTATAGTAGGCTATTCATCTCCAGATAGCTAGGTGGACCAGTCATAGTCAGTACATTCATCTCCAGATAGCTAGGTGGACCAGTCATAGTCAGTACATTCATCTCCAGATAGCTAGGTGGACCAGTCATAGTCAGTACATTCATCTTCAGATAGCTAGGTGGACCAGTCATAGTCAGTACATTCATCTACAGATAGCTAGGTGGACCAGTCATAGTCAGTACATTCATCTTCAGATAGCTAGGTGGACCAGTCATAGTCAGTACATTCATCTACAGATAGCTAGGTGGACCAGTCATAGTCAGTACATTCATCTTCAGATAGCTAGTGGACCAGTCATAGTCAGGACATTCATCTCCAGATAGCTAGGTGGACCAGTCATAGTCAGTACACATTCATCTCCAGATAGCCAGGTGGACCAGTCATAAGGCCGGGTACATTCATCTCCAGATAGCTAGGTGGACCAGTCATAGTCAGTACATTCATCTTCAGATAGCTAGGTGGACCAGTCATAGTCAGTACATTCATCTACAGATAGCTAGGTGGACCAGTCATAGTCAGTACATTCATCTTCAGATAGCTAGGTGGACCAGTCATAGTCAG
>NW_025757065.1:0-5923 GCF_021184085.1 Oncorhynchus gorbuscha
TAGTATAGTCTACAGTATAGTATACCTCCTACAGTATAGTATAGTCTACAGTATATTATAGTATAGTCTACAGTATAGTAGAGTCTACAATACAGTATAGTATAGTATACAGTATAGTATAGCCTACAGTATAGTATAGCCTACAGTACAGTATAGTCTACACTATAGTATAGTCTACAGTATAGTATAGTCTCCAGTACAGTATAGTATAGTCTACAGTATAGTATAGCCTACAGTATAGTATAGTCTACAGTACAGTATAGCCTACAGTATAGTATAGTCTACAGTATAGTATAGCCTACAGTATAGTATAGTCTATACAGTATAGTATAGCCTACACAGTATAGTATAGAATAGTCTACAGTACAGTATAGAATACTACAGTATAGTATAGTCTACAGTATAGTATAGCCTACAGTACAGTATAGTCTACAATACAGTATAGTCTACAGTATAGTATAGCCTACACAGTATAGTATAGTATAGCCTACAGTATAATACAGTACAGTATAGTATAGTCTACAGTACAGTATAGTCTACAGTACAGTATAGTCTCACACACAATACAGTATAGTCCACAGTATAGCCAGTACAGTATAGTATAGTCTACCCAGTACAGTATAGTCTACAGTACAGTATAGTCTACAGTACAGTATAGTCTACAGTATAGTATAGTCTACACAGTATAGTATAGCTATTAACATACAGTATAGTATAGTCTACAGTACAGTATAGCCTACAGTATAGTATAGTCTACAGTATAGTATAGTCTACAGTACAGTATAGCCTACAGTATAGTATAGTCTACAGTATAGCCTACCTACAGTATAGTATAGTCTACAGTATAGCATAGTCTACAGTATAGTCTACAGTATAGTATAGTCTACAGTATAGCCTACAGTATAGTATAGCCTACAGTATAGCCTACAGTATAGTATAGCTACAGTACAGTATAGCATAGTACAGTATAGCCTACAGTATAGTATAGCCTACAGTATAGCCTACAGTACAGTATAGCCTACAGTATATACAGTATAGCCTACAGTATAGCCTACAGTATAGTATAGCCTACAGTATAGCCTACAGTATAGTATATAGTCTACAATATAGCCTACAGTATAGTATAGTCTACAGTATAGCCAACAGTATAGTATAGCCTACAGTATAGCCTACAGTACAGTATAGCCTACAGTATAGCCTACAGTATAGTATAGCCTACAGTATAGCCTACAGTATAGTATAGTCTACAGTATAGCCTACAGTATAGTATAGTCTACAGTATAGCCTACAGTATAGTATAGCCTACAGTATAGCCTACAGTATAGTATAGCCTACAGTATAGCCTACAGTATAGTATAGTAGCCTACATAGTATAGCCATAGTCTACAGTATAGCCTATAGTATAGCCTACAGTATAGCCTACAGTATAGTATAGCCTACAGTATAGCCTACAGTACAGTATAGCCTACAGTACAGCGCTGCCTGAAGAGTATGGGATGCAATTGTGAAATTTGAGTATAATGAGACTCCAGTCACATGACTTCTGCTAGATGCTAGCTAGGCACACTGTCTGACATGGCATCTCTCATATCTTGATTCACAACCAACTCAATGGAGCACAACAACAGGCTGCCATGTTTTCTGTCTCATATGCATATCTGAATGGCAGAGTTGAGGCCGATTCACATATCTTATGCTGATCTTCTGAGAATACAAGACAAGTTAACTGAAACTGCCTTGCTAACAGCCAAGAGAGACAGAACAAAGAAAGATCCTGAGTGGCACAGCGGTCTAAGGCACTGCATCGCAGTGCTAGAGGCATCACTACAGACCCGGGTTTGATCCGGGGCTGTATCACAACAGATCAGGAGTCCCATAGGGCCGCACACATTTGGCACAGCGTCGTCCGGGTTAGGGGAGGGTCTGGCTGGGGTAGGCCGTCATTGACCCAGCGTCGTCCGGGTTAGGGGAGGGTTTGGCTGGGGTAGACCCAGCTCGTCCGGAGGTTAGGGGAGGGTTTGGCTGGGGTAGGCCGTCATTGACCCAGCGTCGTCCGGGTTAGGGGAGGTTTGGCTGGGGTAGGCCGTCATTGACCCAGCGTCGTCGGGTTAGGGGAGGGTTTGGCTGGGGTAGGCCGTCATTGACCCAGCGTCGTCCGGGTTAGGGGAGGGTTTGGCACCGTTGAGCGTCCGGTTAGGGAGGGTTTGGCTGGGGTAGGGCCGTCATTGACCCAGCGTCGTCCGGGTTAGGGGAGGGTTTGGCTGGGGTAGGCCGTCATTGACCCAGCGTCGTCCGGGTTAGGGAGGGTTTGGCTGGGGTAGGCCGTTGACCCAGCGTCGTCCGGGTTAGGGGAGGGTTTGGCTGGGGTAGGCCGTCATTGACCCAGCGTCGTCCGGGTTAGGGAGGGTTTGGCTGGGGTAGGCCGTCATTGACCCAGCGGCGTCCGGGTTAGGGAGGGTTTGGCTGGGGTAGGCCGTCATTGACCCAGCGTCGTCCGGGTTAGGGGAGGGTTTGGCTGGGGTAGGCCGTCATTGACCCAGCGTCGTCCGGGTTAGGGGAGGGTTTGGCTGGGATAGGCCGTCATTGTGAATTTGTTCTTAACTGACTTGCCTGGTTTTAAAAAACAAAGAGAAAATAATGAATGCTTTGTAGTGGATGTTGCTCTTTCGGTCTTCAGTCTAGAACTGAAATGGCTGAAAGAGAGGATATTTCTGTCTTAAACTGAAAACAGGTAGTCATCTTGACTCATAACAAGGCCACTGATGACCCAAAATGGCCATCTTTGTATTGATGTCACCTCCAGTCACTGGAGGGTCAAAGGAAGACTGATAAATGTCATAGTGGCAGGCAGCTTCCATTGACATGCCATTGATCTGAAGGAGGCCATGGCGCCACTCAACCTAGAAGGCCTCAATCAATCTATATACACTGACTATAGCAAACATTAAGAACACATTCCTAATATTGACTTGGACTGTACAAGGTGTCGAAAGTGTTCATCATGTGTGTGTTGTGTGCTGGCCCTTGTTGACTCCAATGCTTCCCACAGTTGCGTCAAGTTGGCTGGATGTCCTTTGGGTGGTGAACCATTCTTGATACACATGAAAACCTGTTGAGCGTGAAAAACCCAGCAGCTTTGCAGTTCTTAGTGTGCCTGGCTCCTACTACCATACCCTGTTCAAAGGCACTTCAATATTTTCTTTCTTGCCCATTCACCCTCTGAATGGCACACACACAATCCTTGTCTCAAATGTCTCAAGGATTGCAAATCCTTCTTTAACCTGTCCCCTCCCCTTCATCTGCACTGATTGAAGTGGATTTAACAAGTGACATCAATAAGGGATCAGGGAATGAGCATGTTCTTAATCGTGTTTTGCGAGTCAGTGTACGCTGCTGAATGAACATTTCTTCAGAGGAAGAGATGGAACTGTATGGCTCTGAGAAGAACATGGTGGTGAATGATGGGAAAAGGGAGGATGAGGAAGGAAGGAAAGAGAGAAGGAACTGTATGGCTCTGAGAAGAACATGGAGGTGAATGATGGGAAAAGGGAGGATGAGGGAAGGAAGGAAGGAAGAGAGAAGGAACTGTATGGCTCTGAGAAGAACATGGTGATGAATGATGGGAAAAGGGAGGATGAGGAAGGAAGGAAGGAAGGAAGAGAGGAGGAACTGTATGGCTCTGAGAAGAACATGGTGGTGAATGATGGGAAAAGGGAGGATGAGGAAGGAAGGAAGGAAGAGAGAAGGAACTGTATGGCTCTGAGAAGAACATGGTGGTGAATGATGGGAAAAGGAGGATGAGGAAGGAAGGAAGGAAGAGAGAAGGAACTGTATGGCTCTGAGAAGAACATGGTGGTGAATGATGGGAAAAGGGAGGATGAGGAAGGAAGGAAGAGAGAAGGAACTGTATGGCTCTGAGAAGAACATGGTGGTGAATGATGGGAAAAGGGAGGATGAGGAAGGAAGGAAGAGAGAAGGAACTGTATGGCTCTGAGAAGAACATGGTGGTGAATGATGGGAAAAGGGAGGATGAGGAAGGAAGGAAGAGAGAAGGAACTGTATGGCTCTGAGAAGAACATGGTGGTGAATGATGGGAAAAGGGAGGATGAGGAAGGAAGGAAGGAAGAGAGAAGGAACTGTATGGCTCTGAGAAGAACATGGTGGTGAATGATGGGAAAAGGGAGGATGAGGAAGGAAGGAAGGAAGGAAGGAAGGAAGGAAGGAAGGAAGGAAGGAAGGAAGGAAGGAAGGAAGGAAGGAAGGAAGGAAGGAAGGAAGGAAGGAAGGAAGGAAGGAAGGAAGGAAGGAAGGAAGAGAGATGGAACTGTGTGGCTCTGAGAAAAACATGGTGGTGAATGATGGGAAAGGGAGGATGAGGAAGGAAGAAAGAGAGAGAGAAGAAAGGAAGGTGGGAGGAGGATAGAGTTGAGATGAAACCAATAGCATATAGCATTTATAAGATATTATTATAATTTTTTAAACAATACAAAACATACACACATTTAAACGTATAACATCACACAAACATCAACTACATTACACCTGCCCGGACCTACCTGCTCAAAAACCACCATCCCAGCCGCCAGCATCACTCTCATTCACATGTCCTAACTGCACCATTTTGTTTCATCTCCGTCGCCCACACATCTTCAACATTTACATAATAAATAATTAGACCTTTTTTTATGTTAACGACAGAGGATTGTCATCATGACGAGTGATGAGAAAAGTATCGTCCAACCCATCCATGTTTCTCAAATGTCAAATATCGAAGTTGTTCCAAATGTCAAATTTCAAACTGGGTGGTTACTTCTAGACTGTCTCCCTCTGTCCCTAGCTCCTCTCCCCTCATGTACCAGACTGTAGACTGCCTCCCTCTGTACCAAGCTCCTCTCCCCTCATGTACCATACTGTAGACTGTCTCCCTATGTACCAAGCTCCTCTCCCCTCATGTACCAGACTGTAGACTGTCTCCCTCTGTACCAAGCTCCTCTCCCCTCATGTACCAGACTGTAGACTGTCTCCCTCTGTACCAAGCTCCTCTCCCCTCATGTACCAGACTGTAGACTGTCTCCCTCTGTACCAAGCTCCTCTCCCCTCATGTAACATACTGTAGACTGTCTCCCTCTGTACCAAGCTCCTCTCCCCTCATGTACCAGACTGTAGACTGTCTCCCTCTGTACCAAGCTCCTCTCCCCTCATGTACCATACTGTAGACTGTCTCCCTCTGTACCAAGCTCCTCGTGCCGCATGTACCGTACTGTAGACTGTCTCCCTCTGTACCAAGCTCCTCGTTCCGCATGTACCATACTGTAGACTGTCTCCCTCTGTCCCTAGCTCCTCTCCCCTCATGTACCATACTGTAGACTGTCTCCCTCTGTACCAAGCTCCTCGTGCCGCATGTACCATACTGTAGACTGTCTCCCTCTGTACCAAGCTCCTCGTGCCGCATGTACCATACTGTATACTGTCTTCCGCTCTCCCTCGCTCCTCTCCCCTCATATACCATACTGTATACTGTCTCCCTCTGTACCAAGCTCCTCGTGCCGCATGTACCATACTGTATACTGTCTTCCGCTCTCCCTCGCTCCTCTCCCCTCATCTACCATACTGTAGACTGTCTCCCTCTGTACCAAGCTCCTCTCCCCTCATGTACCATACTGTAGACTGTCTTCCTCTGTACCAAGCTCCTCTCCCCTCATGTACCATACTGTAGACTGTCTTCCTCTGTACCAAGCTCCTCTCCCCTCATGTACCATACTGTAGACTGTCTTCCTCTGTACCAAGCTCCTCTCCCCTCATGTACCATACTGTAGACTGTCTTCCTCTGTACCAAGCTCCTCTCCCCTCATGTACCATACTGTAGACTGTCTTACTCTGTACCAAGCTCATCTCCCTCATGTACCATACTGTAGACTGTCTT
>NW_025757066.1:0-5922 GCF_021184085.1 Oncorhynchus gorbuscha
GCTCTCCCGCTATCTCTCTCTGAATGACCTTCTTGATCCAAATCAGTCAGGTTTCAAGACTAGTCATTCAACTGAGACTGCTCTCCTCTGTATCACGGAGGCGCTCCGCACTGCTAAAGCTAACTCTCTCTCCTCTGCTCTCATCCTTCTAGATCTATCGGCTGCCTTCGATACTGTGAACCATCAGATCCTCCTCTCCACCCTCTCCGAGTTGGGCATCTCCGGCGCGGCCCACGCTTGGATTGCGTCCTACCTGACAGGTCGCTCCTACCAGGTGGCGTGGCGAGAATCTGTCTCCTCACCACGCGCTCTCACCACTGGTGTCCCCCAGGGCTCTGTTCTTGGCCCTCTCCTATTCTCGCTATACACCAAGTCACTTGGCTCTGTCATAACCTCACATGGTCTCTCTTATCATTGCTATGCAGACGACACACAATTAATCTTCTCCTTTCCCCCTTCTGATGACCAGGTGGCGACTCGCATCTCTGCATGTCTGGCAGACATATCAGTGTGGATGACGGATCACCACCTCAAGCTGAACCTCGGCAAGACGGAGCTGCTCTTCCTCCCGGGGAAGGACTGCCCGCTCCATGATCTCGCCATCACGGTCGACAACTCCATTGTGTCCTCCTTCCCAGAGCGCCAAGAACCTTGGCGTGATCCTGGACAACACCCTGTCGTTCTCAACTAACATCAAGGCGGTGGCCCGTTCCTGTAGGTTCATGCTCTACAACATCCGCAGAGTACGACCCTGCCTCACACAGGAAGCGGCGCAGGTCCTAATCCAGGCACTTGTCATCTCCCGTCTGGATTACTGCAACTCGCTGTTGGCTGGGCTCCCTGCCTGTGCCATTAAACCCCTTCAACTCATCCAGAACGCCGCAGCCCGTCTGGTGTTCAACCTTCCCAAGTTCTCTCCACGTCACCCCGCTCCTCCGTTCTCTCCACTGGCTTCCAGTTGAAGCTCGCATCCGCTACAAGACCATGGTGCTTGCCTACGGGCTGTGAGGAGAGGAACGGCACCTCAGTACCTCCAGGCTCTGATCAGGCCCTACACCCAAACAAGGGCACTGCGTTCATCCACCTCTGGCCTGCTCGCCTCCTACCACTGAGGAAGTACAGCTCCCGCTCAGCCCAGTCAAAACTGTTCGCTGCCCTGGCCCCCAATGGTGGAACAAACTCCCTCACGACGCCAGGACAGCGGAGTCAATCACACCACCTTCCGGAGACACCTGGAAACCCCACCTCTTTAAGGAATACCTAGGATAGGTTAAATATAATCCTCTCACCCCACCCCTAAGTTTTAGATGCACTATTGTTAAGTGACTGTCCCACTGGATGTCATAAGGTGAATGCACCAATTTGTAAGTCGCTCTGGATAAGAGCGTCTGCTAAATGACTTAAATGTAATGTAAATGTAAATGTGTTGTTCTACAGAGTCAGATAGGTGCAGTGAAATGTGTTGTTCTACAGAGTCAGAGAGGTGCAGTGAAATGTGTTGTTCTACAGAGTCAGAGAGGTGCAGTGAAATGTGTTGTTCTACAGAGTCAGATAGGTGCAGTGAAATGTGTTGTTTACAGAGTCAGAGAGGCAGTGAAATGTGTTGTTCTACAGAGTCAGATAGGTGCAGTGAAATGTGTTTGTTCTACAGAGTCAGATAGGTGCAGTGAAATGTGTTGTTCTACAGAGTCAGATAGGTGCAGTGAAATGTGGTGTTTGGTGGGTTGTCTTTGTGTTAGTATGGTCAGGAGTTATTGTGGGTTGTGTTTGTGTTAGTATGGTCAGGGAGTTGGGTGGGTTGTCTTTGTGTTAGTATGGTCAGGGAGTTGGGTGGGTTGTCTTTGTGTTAGTATGGTCAGGGAGTTGGGTGGGTTGTCTTTGTGTTAGTATGGTCAGGGAGTTGGGTGGGTTGTCTTTGTGTTAGTATGGTGGGGATTTGGGTGGGTTGTCTTTGTGCTAGTATGGTCAGGGAGTTGGGTGGGTTGTCTTTGTGTTAGTATGGTCAGGGGATTTGGGTGGGTTGTGTTTGTGTTAGTATGGTCAGGAGTTGTGGGGTTGTGTTTTGTGTTAGTATGGTCAGGGAGTTGGGTGGGTTGTCTTTGTGTTAGTATGGTCAGGGGAGTTGGGTGGGTTGTCTTTGTGTTAGTATGGTCAGGGAGTTGGGTGGGTTGTCTTTGTGTTAGTATGGTCAGGGAGTTGGGTGGGTTGTCTTTGTGTTAGTATGGTCAGGAGTTGGGTGGGTTGTCTTTGTGATAGTATGGTCAGGGAGTTGGGTGGGTTGTCTTTTATTATGTCTTTGTTTTAGTATGGTCAGGGAGTTGTGGGTTGTCTTTTGTGTTAGTATGGTCAAGGAGTTGGGTGGGTTTGTCTTTGTGTTAGTATGGTCAGGGAGTTGGGTGGGTTGTCTTTGTGTTAGTGTGGTCGGGAGTTGGGTGGGTTGTCTTGTGTTAGTGTGGTCAGGGAGTTGGGTGGGTTGTCTTTTGTGTTAGTATGGTCAGGGAGTTGTGTTTGTGTTAGTATGGTCAGGGAGTTGGGTGGGTTGTCTTTGTGTTAGTATGGTCAGGGAGTTGTGGGGTTGTCTTTGTTTTAGTATGGTCAGGAGCTGGGCGGGCTGTCTTTGTGTTAGTGCATGGTCAGGGAGTTGGGTGGGCTTGTCTTTTATTATTTAGTATGGTCATCACGGGGAGTTGGGTGGGTTGTCTTTTGATTTAGTATGGTCAGGGAGTTGGGTGGGTTGTCTTTGTGTTAGTATGGTCAAGGGAGTTGGGTGGGTTGTCTATGTTCCTTTTTCTATGTCTTAGGATTTCTGTGTTTGGCCTGTTATGGTTCTCATTAACCTCAATAAAACAGTCAGTACATTAACCTCAATCGCAGTCCAGACATTAACCTCAATGAAACAGTCAGTACATTAACCTCAATAAAACAGTCAGTATTAACCTCAATAAAACAGTCAGTATATCCAACCTCAATAAAACAGTCAGTACATTAACCTCAATGAGAACAGTCAGTACATTAACCTCAATAAAACAGTCAGTACATTAACCTCAATAAAACAGTCAGTACATTAACCTCAATGAAACAGTCAGTACATTAACCTCAATGAAACAGTCAGTACATTAACCTCAATAAAACAGTCAGTACATTAACCTCAATGAAACAGTCAGTACATTAACCTCAATGAAACAGTCAGTACATTAACCTCGATAAAACAGTCAGTACATTAACCTCAATGAAACAGTCAGTACATTAACCTCGATAAAACAGTCAGTACATTAACCTCAATAAAACAGTCAGTACATGAACCTCAATAAAACAGTCAGTACCTCAATAAAACAGTCAGTACATTAACCTCGATAAAACAACCTCGATAAAACAGTCAGTACATTATCCTCGATAAAACAGTCAGTACATTAACCTCGATAAAACAGTCAGTACATTAACCTCAATAAAACAGTCAGTACATTAACCTCAATAATACAGCCATTAGCCATCACACAGGAAACAGAAAGGTGTGTTTGTTTAATTAGCCATCAGACAGGAAACAGAAAGGTGTGTTTGTTTAATTAGCCATCAGACAGGAAACAGAAAGGTGTGTTTGTTTTATTGGTCATCAGACAGACAGAAACAGAAAGGTGTGTTTTGTTTTATTAGCCACCAGACAGACAGGAAACAGAAAGGTGTGTTTGTTTTATTAGCCATCAGACAGACAGAACAGAAAGGTGTGTTTTGTTTTATTAGCCATCAGACAGGAAACAGAAAGGTGTGTTTGTTTTATTAGACATCAGACAGGAAACAGAAAAGGTGTGTTTGTTTTATTAGCCATCAGACAGACAGGAAACAGAAAGGTGTGTTTGTTTTATTAGACATCAGACAGGAAACAGAAAGGTGTGTTTTGTTTTATTAGCCATCAGACAGGAAAAAGGTGTGTTTGTTTTATTAGCCATCAGACAGACAGGAAACAGAAAGGTGTGTTTGTTTTATTAGCCATCAGACAGACAGGGAATCAGAAAGGTGTGTTTGTTTTATTAGCCATCAGACAGACAGAAACAGAAAGGTGTGTTTGTTTTATTAGACATCAGACAGGAAACAGAAAGGTGTGTTTGTTTTATTAGCCACAGACAGACAGAAACAGAAAGGTGTTTGTTTTATTAGCCATCAGACAGACAGAAACAGAAAGTGTGTGTTTGTTTTATTAGCCATCAGACAGGAAACAGAAAGGTGTGTTTGTTTTATTAGCCATCAGACAGACAGGAAACAGAAAGGTGTGTTTGTTTTATTAGCCATCAGACAGGAAACAGACGCCATCAGACAGACAGGAAACAGAAAGGTGTGTTTGTTTTATTGAACATCAGACAGACAGGGAAACAGAAAGGTGTGTTTGTTTTATTAGCCACCAGACAGAAAGGTGTGTTTGTTTTATTAGCCATCAGACAGGAAACAGAAAGGTGTGTTTGTTTTATTAGCATCAAGACAGGAAACAGAAAGGTGTGTTTGTTTTGTTAGCCATCAGACAGACAGGAACAGAAAGGTGTGTTTTGTTTTATTAGACATCAGACAGGAAACAGAAAGGTGTGCTTGTGTGTGTTTGTTTTATTAGCCACCAGACAGGAAACAGAAGGTGTGTTTGTTTTATTAGCCATCAGGTGTGTTTGACAGAGAAACAGAAAGGTGTGTTTGTTTTATTAGCCATCAGACAGAAACAGAAAGGTGTGTTTGTTTATTAGCCATCAGACAGGAAACAGAAAGGTGTGTTTGTTTTATTAGCCACCAGACAGGAATCAGAAAGGTGTGTTTGTTTTATTAGCCATCAGACAGACAGGAAACAGAAAAGGTGTGTTTGTTTTATTAGACATCAGACAGGAAACAGAAAGGTGTGTTTGTTTTATTAGCCACCAGACAGACAGGAAACAGAAAGGTGTGTTTTGTTTTATTAGAAACAGACAGGAAACAGAAAGGTGTGTTTGTTTTATTAGACATCAGACAGGAAACAGAAAGGTGTGCAGACATCAGACAGGAAACAGAAAGGTGTGTTTGTTTTATTAGCCATCAGACAGACAGGAAACAGAAAGGTGTGTTTGTTTTATTAGCCATCAGACAGACAGGAAACAGAAAGGTGTGTTTGTTTTATTGGCCATCAGACAGACAGGAAACAGAAAGGTGTGTTTGTTTTATTAGACATCAGACAGGAAACAGAAAGGTGTGTTTGTTTTATTAGCCATCAGACAGACAGGAAACAGAAAGGTGTGTTGTTTTATTAGCCATCAGACAGGAAACAGAAAGGTGTGTTTGTTTTATTAGCCATCAGACAGACAGGAAACAGAAAGGTGTGTTTGTTTTATTAGCCATCTGAACAGACAGGAAACAGAAAGGTGTGTTTGTTTTATTGGCCATCAGACAGACAGGAAACAGAAAGGTGTGTTTGTTTTATTAGCCATCAGACAGGAAACAGAAAGGTGTGTTTGTTTTATTAGACATCAGACAGGAAACAGAAAGGTGTGTTTGTTTTATTAGCCATCAGACAGACAGGAAACAGAAAGGTGTGTTTGTTTTATTAGCCATCAGACAGGAAACAGAAAGGTGTGTTTGTTTTATTAGCCACCAGACAGGAAACAGAAAGGTCTGTTTGTTTTATTAGCCATCAGACAGGAAACAGAAAGGTGTGTTTGTTTTATTAGCCATCAGACAGGAAACAGAAAGGTGTGTTTGTTTTATTAGCCATCAGACAGGAAACAGAAAGGTGTGTTTGTTTTATTAGCCACCAGACAGGAAACAGAAAGGTGTGTTTGTTTTATTAGCCATCAGACAGGAAACAGAAAGGTGTGTTTGTTTTATTAGCCATCAGACAGGAAACAGAAAGGTGTGTTTGTTTTATTAGCCACCAGACAGGAAACAGAAAGGTGTGTTTGTTTTATTAGCCATCAG
>NW_025757067.1:0-5920 GCF_021184085.1 Oncorhynchus gorbuscha
AGGTTTTACTAGGCCCTAAATCGGACTCTTCGCTCCTCTCCTAGCTACCATCAAAGATATTTATAACTAACCTTAACTGCTCCTTGTTCTATCTGTGTTACTGTCATTGCCACCGCCTCTTCTTCTTCTGTCGGATTTATCGGCGGTTAACATCCAACGTTATGGTGCATTACTGCAACCTACTGTACTGGAGTGGCCCCCGACTCCTAGCTTAAAAATGGAACAAAAGAAGTATAAAGAGGTGTTCCTGCAGATGCAGAAATTCCCACATGCAGGAATTGTGCCTGTTTATCATAGAGATAGATGACTCATCGTGGATTTAACCAGTTTCAACATGGACATTGCCATTGAGGGCTTCCGCCATTTTAAAGTTGTCAACTGGGTGGGATTCCTAAGAGTTGGGAGCAATCAGTAAATGAAGAAGAAGAAGAAGAATGAAGAAGAAGTTAAGTCTTTCTTTAAAATGGAGATAGTGTAATGCTCCGGGTGTCGTGGGTGTGGAGTCAGACGCAGGAGACAGAGAGTGCAATGCTGTGCTCTTTAATGCACCAACGCACCACAGGGTGCTCACAATAATAACGGCCCCATACACGGGGAATGAAAAATGTACAACTGAAACACACGAACAAACACGTTCCTCTACTACAGAGCCGAAGGTCACAATAATTAATCCCGCACAACAAACAGGCTGGCCGGCTGTCTAATAAAGCCCAACTAATCATTTACAAACAGGTGCTACCAATAAACATACAAGGAAGGGGAGGAAAGACAATCAGTGGCAGCTAATAGGCCAGTGACGACGACCACCGAGCGCCACCCGACCGGGAAGGGAAGCCACCCTCGGTCGGACTCGTGACAGATAGCCTCAATGGCGCTTCCCATTCTGTCACAGGTTCTATAATGGCACAGCGACAAAGATGAGTCTATCTATCTCTATGACATAGTCAAAAATCCTATAGGATTATAATTTTTAAATCCTATCAGATTTTGGAACCTTTCCTATAGGATTTGATCCTATCCTATAGGATAGAACCTACTCCTATACAATTGTATCTAGAATAGGACTGGTTCCGAAATCTGATTTCTTTTGGATACTAATAAGATGTTTTAATTGGAATCCTATAGGATTTTTGGACTAGAGTAAAAATATTTAAAAGTATGGAGATTGGAGTTGTTTTGACTGGGCAGATGTGAGTACAGATCAGGAGACCGATATAGAGAGGGGTACAGAAAGTGGTTAATCGGCACACACGGGTGGTACAGGGTTACATTTTCCTCACCTTGTCCCAACATAAAGAGGGTAAAGGGAACATTCCATTTTTTTGTAGGCATAGCTGAATATTATACACTGCTCAAATAAATAAAGGGAAGACTGAAACAACACAATGTAACTCCAAGTCCATCACACTTCTGTGAAATCAAACTGTCCACTTAGGAAGCAACACTGATTGACAATACATTTCACATGCTGTTGTGCAAACGGAATAGACAACAGGTGGAAATGATAGGCAATTAGCAAGACACCCCCAATAAAGGAGTGGTTCTGCAGGTGATGACCACAGACCACTTCTCAGTTCCTATGCTTCCTGGCTGATGTTTTGGTCAGTTTTGAAAGCTGGCGGTTTCTTTCACTCTAGTGGTAGCATGAGACGGAGTCTACAACCCACACAAGTGGCTCAGGTAGTGCAGCTCATCCAGGATGGCACATCAATGCGAGCCGTGGCAAGAAGGTTTGCTGTGTCTGTCAGCGTAGTGTCCAGAGCATGGAGGGGCTACCAGGAGACAGGCCAGTACATCAGGAGACGTGGGAGGAGGCCGTAGGAGGCAACAACCCAGCAGCAGGACCGCTACCTCCGCCTTTGTGCAAGAATTAGCTGGAGGAGCACTGCCAGAGCCCTGCAAAATGACCTCCAGCAGGCCACAAATGTGCATGTGTCTGCTCAAACGGTCAGAAACAGACTCCATGAGGGTCCGACGTCCACAGGTGGGGGTTGTGCTTACAGCCCAACACCGTGCAGGACGTTTGGCATTTGCCAGAGAACACCAAGATTGGCAAATCCGCAACTGGCGCCCTGTGCTCTTCACAGATGAAAGCAGGTTCACACTGAGCACATGTGACAGACGTGACAGAGTCTGGAGACGCCGTGGAGAACGTTCTGCTGCTCTGCAACATCCTCCAGCATGACCGGTTTGGACGGTGGGTCAGTCATGGTGTCGGGTGGCATTTCTTTGGAGGGCCTTACAGCCCTCCATGTGCTCGCCAGAGGTAGCCTGACTGCCATTAGGTACCGAGATGAGATCCTCAGACCCCTTGTGAGACCATATGCTGGTGCGGTTGGCCCTGGGTTCCTCCTAATGCAAGTCAATGCTAGACCTCATGTGGCTGGAGTGTGTCAGCAGTTCCTGCAAGAGGAAGGCATTGATGCTATGGACTGGCCCACCCATTCCCCAGACCTGAATCCAATTGAGCACATCTGGGACATCATGTCTCGCTCCATCCACGAACGCCACATTGCACCACAGACTGTCCAGGAGTTGGCGGATGCTTTAGTCCAGGTCTGGGAGGAGATCCCTCAGGAGACCATCCGCCACCTCATCAGGAGCATCCCCAGGCGTTGTAGGGAGGTCATACAGGCACGTGGAGGCCACACACACTACTGAGCCTAATTTTGACTTGTTTTAAGGACATTACATCAAAGTTGGATCAGCCTATAGTGTGGTTTTCCACTTTAATTTTGAGTGTGACTCAAATCCAGACCTCCATGGGTTGATAAATTTGATTTCCATTGATACTTTTGTGTGATTTTGTTGTCAGCACATTCAACTATGTAAAGAAAAAGTTATTTCATTCATTCAGATCTAGGATGTGTTATTTTTAGTGTTCCCTTTATTTTTTGAGCAGTGTATATGAAATTAAAGAAATACTAATATCTTTGTAAAACTATACCTAAAAATGTCTATTCCTTCTAATTTGTATTTGCATATAAGCAATATAAAGGGGAAAACTTGAATCACTCCCATATTGTGGTAGTGGTAAAATCATAAATCAATATTTCCGATCAACAAAAATGTGATAATTAATGTTTGTACTAAAACAAATGAGAACAAATTATAACTGAATACATTTCTAAAAATTAGGATTCTGATTGGGGTGACAAAATCCTACAAGAATAGGATCCAATAGGATGACTTTTGAATTCCATTAGTAAAAAAGTAGTCAAATAGGATTCTGATAGAGGTGACACAATTTTATAGGATTGAGAGAATGCTATCGGATCCATTAGGATGACTAAAAGTCGCCTTGTCCTAGAGAGATTTACACAGTTATCAAAACGTCATGCCAGGGTAAGCCTACATGAAACACAGACCTTATTTTAAGTGTTAATAAAATCCCCTATAGGAAAATGTATGGTGGAAGAAGGGTTGTAACCATTTCCCTGTTTGCTAAAATCCCAAAACATACTTTTATGTACATTTGACAAAAGGTGAGTTTTAATGAGTTTAGAGTTAGTTGATAGGGCAATTCAAAATATAATTTAAATTTATTTTTTCCGCTGCCCATTTTCCAATTTTGTATCACAAACTGTAATGTATTTATACTATAGTTCAGTTTGAGGAGTTAATGAAACCTTATAGGATGTTAACCGTGTTAAACTCCACCGAAGAAGAAAGCAATAAGATGGTGTAAGTGGATGCTGAGTTCGAATCAAGCAGCGATTTGATTAACTTAATTTCTGAAGAACAGAGGAAGATTTCAGTGGGCCTCAAAGAATCCGGATAACAGAAGTTTTGTGGTTTTGAACTCGGAATAGAGCACCTGTCAAAGGAGTCATCTCAGGGTGATGACGTATGTTCAGGTTAAATACCTGAAGAGAATACCTGGTGTAGTTGGTACCCGCCTCTGACCCGTGGGTGAATGGAGAAAAATAAGAAAGTCTGTCGGTCCTGTCGTTGTTTGATTAAGAGCAAATACCTACACATGTTGTCAGGATTTGGCCAGGGTTGTTCGGTTTTGGTCACTAGTTACCCCTATTGTGCCTTTGACTTTTGTTTCCCTTGATCCCATTATTATTTGCACCTGTACCTCGTTTCCCTGATTGTATTTAAACCCTTTATTTCCTCTGTTCTTTGCTCTGTGTTTGTATGTTAGCACCCAGTGTCATGCAGGTGAATGAGACCCAAGCGACCTTGCTGAAAACAGAGTCTTTAATCCAGTAAGAAATAAATCTACAATCATAAGACATAATTCCACTCGTAATGACGAGAACAGACTGGAGACTAGTCAAGAACTGCAAGGTGCCTCGGGAAGAGCACATAGGCCGCGCTCAAGACCTCAGACACCTGCTCTGCCGCCCAGCATCTGAGGGAAACACGACACGACAGGGCGATACACAGACACAGCACGGTGAACAGACAAGGGATCCGACAGAGCAGAAAGCGAGAAAACAAGGGGAGAAATAGGGACTCTAATCAGGGAAAGATAGGGAACAGGTGTGGGAAGACTAAATGATTGATTAGGAATAGACAACAGGGCAGAGACGGGTGATAGAGAGAAGAGAGAGAGAGGAGGAAGAGAGAAAGAGGGGAGCGAACCTAAAAAAGACCAGCAGGGGAAACGAACAGAGGGAAAAGCAAAATGACAAGACAAAATAGAGACAAACATGACAGGTACCCCCACTCACCCGAGCGCCTCCTGGCGCTCTCGAGAGGAACACTGGCGGCAACGGAGGAAATCATAGATCAAGCAGGTCCAGCGTCCCGAGAAAGAACCCATCTCTCCTCAGGACCGTAGCAACGATAAAAAGGGAAACTAAGGTACTACTCTAAAAAAAAAAAAATGAGACACGGGTAGAGAACTGAAAGCTATAGAGCAAACAGGACCAAACAGGCCAGGAGGTAACAACTAGGGACAGACTGAGACACAGCAAGGGCAGGAACAAGAACAGGAGAGATGCGATGGCAGGAACAGACTGAGACCCAGCAAGACCAGGAGCAGAAGCAGAAAAAAATTACCAGACTTCTTCTGCGCAGTCTGAACACGCAGCCACGAAACGGCGCGTGTCACGCTCCTGAGTAGGCCACCAAAACCGCTGGCGAATAGAAGCAAGCGTACCCCGAACGCCGGGATGGCCAGCTAACTTGGCAGAGTGAGCCCACTGAAGAACAGCCAGACGAGTAGAAACAGGAACGAAAAGAAGGTTACTAGGACAAGCGCGCGGCGACGCAGTGTGCGTGAGTGCTTGCTTAACCTGTCTCTCAATTCCCCAGACAGTCAACCCGACAACACGCCCAACAGGAAGGATCCCTCGGGATCGGTAGAAGCCACAGAAGAACTAAAGAGACGGGATAAAGCATGAGGCTTGGTGTTCTTAGTACCCGGGCAATAAGAAATAACGAACTCGAAACGAAGCGAAAAACAACGCCCAACGAGCATGACGCGCATTCAGTCGTTTGGCAGAACGGATGTACTCAAGGTTCTTTTGGTCAGTCCAAACGACAAAAGGAACGGTCGCCCCTCCAACCACTGTCGCCATTTGCCTAGGGCTAAACGGATGGCGAGCAGTTCGCGGTTAGCCACATCATAGTTACGTTCCGACGGTGACAGGCGATGAGAAAAATATGCACAAGGGTGGACCCCATCGTCAGTATCGGAGCGCTGGGACAGAATGGCTCCCACGCCCACCCCCGACGCGTCAACCTCAACAATAAACTGTTTAGTGACGTCAGGTGCAACAAGGATAGGAGCGGATGCAAAACGCTTCTTGAAGAGATCAGAACAACAATCATACGACCGGTGAGGAGGAAGGGAGTTGGTTCTGGACCGACTGAAGACCGTGCGCAGACCATGATACTCCTCCGGCACTCCTGTCAAATCACCAGGTTCCTCCTGAGAAGAGGGGACAGAACAAACAGGAGAAAT